>NW_027500607.1:0-23851 GCF_021521415.1 Bidens hawaiensis
GGACAGGATTTTAACCGTAAGTCAATCTTCAAACCCTAAGTCAATCTGCTTTGCATCTTTATTTCACACTTGATAATCTACACTATGGATCTTTCACCATCGATACATCATCTTGTATTTATTTATGTTTCATGTTTTTGTTCTGGGTGTTCTTGATGGTTCAACCGGAACCGTCATAGATTCAAGGGACCTTATATGTTGTTGTTTGCTTAAGTTGTTGTTATAATCCTATAATCGACATCATGAGGAGCATGTGGACTGATTTAATTAAGTTTTGAGAGGTTTTGTATAGTTTTTGGTTTTTATAGGACTTTCTGAATTTTAGGGGTCCAATTGATCCTCATTATGGCTAAGTTTGTGTGAAAAAGTTGTACAGAAAGGTTTATCGGGTCTGGGCAACCTTGGATTTGTGTGGAATTAAATTTTGGATAAACTTTGATTTTGAGTTGATTTCCATTTGAATCGAATCGAGTATGTATTTGAATCGAATCGAGTATGTATTTGAATCGAATCGGGTTTTAAGACTCGATTCGAATCAAAATCTGGATTTTGGATTGACTCTCTGAAGGAAAAAGGAATCGAAGGTCATAAATTCTAATTGAATCGATTCGATTAATTTTATTAAAACTCAATTCGATTCATTTACACTTTGAATGCTTTCTGTCAATAAAATTAAACTCGATTCAATTGAATCAAAACTTAACTCGATTCGTTTTTACTTAACAGTTTTTATTTTTTTCTCTTTCATCCTGTATAGTTTGTTTTTATTCCAAATTATTGTATACATATCTTTGTTTTCTTACTCGATAATCAGTCCTAATAGTTTGTTTGATGATGTCATTGCAGCAACATAACATGTATTTTCCTCTTGACATACCAATAAAGAGGAAATACAAGGTGTTTATTTCAATGATCAACGGGTTAAGGAAATGTCCTCTTATGCATGCCATATCTGCAAACCCGGAGATTCATACATGTTGGATTGGGGAGTTTTGGATCAATGCCAAAAATGTCAAGAATGGTGATGCGATTACAACCGAGGTGGCCAGAAAAAAGCTAAGTATCACGGAAAATGATGTCAGGCAAGCCCTAAACATCAAGGATGTTGCACATCACTATGAACGTATAAAGAAGAAAAACCTGGAGGAATATTTCACCACCATTAGGTATGATGTTGTCTGGGCGACTTGTAAGAAAAGTCACTTGCCACCATACTGGAAGTTTTTGTTTCACATCACGGAAAACGGTTTATCTGAGCAAAAGGGGGGATTTGATAAACTTAAGACCATGTGGGTTAGAGTTATGGAATGTTAAACGAATAGGGTTGAGTATAAATACTCCAAGTGGTTCTATAAATGCATGAAATCAAACGTGCTTTCAAAGAACACCGGAATGACGTATCCAAGGTTCGTGCAACTTTTACTGGATGACATGATGCTAGTTGTTCCAAGGCTGGTCTACCCAGAAATTTTTGTTAAAGACAGAAACGTGATACCTCCTACTGAGCATCACCATGCTAAGATGGTGAAGCCCAATCTATATTTTCCATTACACCTCCATCTATCACTAAATCCCACGTCATTTAAGTTGTCCCTTTGTCAAGTAATAAGTTCAGGAAGCGTCTTGTGTACACGGATCCTATTCTTTATAAGATTTTAAGCACTTGAGGAATCAAACGAGAAAAGGGCCAAACGGGATATGCTTATGATTGACTTTGTCATAGAAAACTGTAGAAGATAAATGAAAAGGTTGAAAAGGAGAAAGATGCGTTGGTTGCTAGGGTTTCCATGTTGGAACAAGATAGGAAGGTTGATAGAGCCCTAATGGAGAGTCAATGACTCTGGATTGAAACTCTTTATAATCAATTTAACAATCAGCAAACTCAGTTGACTGCCCAATCTTTGTTGAATGTTGAATGTCACGAAGAGGTGATTCAGCTTGAGTCAAGGGTTTCTTACCTTGAATTTGATCTATCCTCCTCCTCAAACATTGCACAAAATCTGAGGAGATAAATAGAATCAGGTGTTGACTAAACAATGATGGAGTTTGAGAGTCTTGAATCTCAAGTTCGCTTGTTGGAAGGTGAATCCAGTTCCTCACAGAATGTTGGAACGTTGATTGGAGAGAATGCGGATTTGAGAACGGAGGTTGACAGACTAAGATCTCAAATTGAGCAACATGAACACTTCACTAATATTCAAGTCGTGATCAATGAAGCTCTCGTGAACCTTGCTGTCGTTGAAACGATGAAGTTAACTCATGAAGATATTGAAGATCTAAAGAACCGACTAAAGGCATATTTCAAAAGCTGGACTGTCTCTGATGATGATGATGATGATGATGATGATGCACAAAAGGGAAAAAGAGACAATCTGCCTTGGTCGAGCTCGTTGATGACGCTCGTACTGTAGGTTCTAGAAGTGGCGCAAGTGGTAGTGGTGTTAAAGTTGTGGATGGTGCAACTGTAAGTGGTGTTGGTGGTAGTGAAACAGTCGTGGTTGTTGGTACAATTGTTAGTACCAGCGTGGTTGAAACCGAGATTGTTGTTTCTGGTGTAATTATAGAAGTTGTTCCAGTGATTACTTGGGGTGGTTAAGTAACTTGCACTGGGAACGAGGAGGAGGATGAGAGTGATGATGATGACGAATCTGATAACGAGGAACATGATGACGATGATGAGGATGATGATCCTCATGATAGCCTTGGTGAACCACACGGTGCTAATGCTGGTGTTAATGGTAATGCGGGTGGCAGTGGAGCAAGTGATCAGTCTGCTTCACAAACTAAGATGCCAAGATTGGATTCCCAATCTACTAATCCTGCCCTGGAAATAAGAGATCGAGACACTGAAATAGAGGATGAAATTGCCTATCTTTTTATAGTTGTTGCATGTGCATGTACCTAGTCTCAAGCTCAAGAAGCTGTGGAAGTTGATGACGGATAAACTACTCACTGAATCCGGACATTCCAGTTTATGGTGATGTAGAAATGGATCAGTAACATGAGCCAATTAGTGTGGTGGCTCTTCCATCAACTAGTGGTGAATTCTCTTAAAAACCAAGACGAAGAAATAAGAAAAGATACTATATCACAAGTGTTTCCAATCTTAGAGACCGTCTATATCCTTATCTGAATTACTCCCCAATTCTTTACTGCAAATGGCATGCCACAAAAAAGACATGGCCAATCAGATATGCAAATGGGGACTTGACGTACATGCACTACACTGATATGCATACACTGTCTAAACTTGACATAAATAATTTCAGATGGTTCGTTGGTCAGGGTGCCGGTGAGGAAGAATTGAAGGGGTGGTTTATGATATTCTTGAGCAGGGAATGGAAGAACGACTACCCTAACTTCAAGCTCAATAAGGGTAAGTCGTACCGACATCCAACTGAGATTGATCTGACCACGGGAAAGAAAAGAAAGGTCTGGAGATACAAGACATACAAGGATGGGCGACCTCCTTACCACGAGGAACCATTTCTACCCAACTTGTTCCATGACTTCATTTGCTGGGAATTTGACAACAACACAGGGGGGAGTTATCATTCACTGCAAGCGGGTGCACTTTCTTCATTTCTTTGATGAGCATGAACTAGCCGCCCTCAGCAAAGAAGATTTTTTGAAGTTGTAAAACTCTCCACTGGCCACAGTCGAAGACATTCGTAGGGACAACAGGGACATGATAGTTGAAAAGTTCAACAAGTTTGTTCATTATCTTGTTGGCAATCAACTATATGAGAAATCAACTATATGAGAATGAGGATGGCTTCGACTACGAAACCGATTGAAGACGTAAGCTATGGAATAATAATAAAGACTAGAGGGAGATTGTTATGCCCTATTTTGTAAAATAGTTTATTGTATTATTTAGAATTATTCACGATGCATTTTACTAGCTTTCGGTTTCGTTTATGTATGTTTGTGCACAAGACCATGTACTTAGAGCCCGTTGGACCAATTATAATGAAACAAGCGTGGTATGGCTTGCACTATAAATAGTGTAACCATACCCCATGCATCACAACCAATGTTGTAAAAGTCGCTAGGCGGACCCTAGGTGGCCGACTGGGGAGTTGGGTGTAATCGGAGTACTCGGATATGCTAAATATAAAGAAAATTAGTTTTTGGATAATATATATGTGTGTGTGTGTGTGTGTCGAATATCATAATTTACTAATATTTATTACAAAATAGGTAAAGATCAATATAAATAAGAAAATACATTTTTAAATAATAAATTATTCTAAAAATTGTTAGTCATTAAGAAAAAAAATGATATTTATTCTTTAATATTCAAGAAATACGAGTTATTTGTTATTTTTTTAAGCCATAATCGGTCCAAGTTCACCGACTGGTTGCGATTCTGACTATGGTTGACCATCTTTAATCAATTCTTAGTAACTAGGCGGAATTGAAAATCGCATCGGCGACATATCTTGTAGCGAGTACTCGGGGTGTACTCGGCTTTGGAAACCTACTTTTACAACATTGATCACAACCTTTTGCAAAATCTTATCCACAACAACTCGCCTACTCTCTCTAAACTCTTTCTTTCTACTTTCGGCAAGAACCTAGCATCAATAAGACCTGAGATCTCGGTTAACATGTAAGTGATTTCCACTAACTTACAAAAAGATTGATCCATGAACTTTCTTGTCTGATCCACTCATAGGACCTACATATAGTATATGTCAAAGCCAGATCCTAATTCCTAGTAAATTAAATAGTCTTTAACTCATTTTGCTTTAATTTAAAATGTACTTTTTATCAAGTTTCAATATTTAGTATAAAAAAATTTCAATGAACCTTATAAATATAAAACTAGCCTACGTAGAAAAAATGTTTGTGTAACTAGGGGTGGCCCCAATGAGGGGCAATGTGAGCGCCGATTAAGACACGTTTTTTCCAGGGTTTAAAATTTTTAAAAGCCTTTCTGATATTTTATATATATAATACCTGAACATTTATAAACTCCCTACCGTGATAAACTCATTCTAATATCATAATTTTACTAAGTATTATGTTTATTGCTATAATTTTAATCGTCATTTAAAAAAATCATTTTACATTATTTATTTCGTTAAGACATAAGAGACATATTTTTCCCGCACTACCGGGACACATGAATTCTCAAGGCCATTGCGTGTAACATATTTCTACAGAAAGTGTATTGTGTCAGCGCCTTTTGTTTACTTTTGGTGAACGACATTTCACTTTCTATAAAAGCATTAAACTTGTGTGATTGTGGATTTGTGGGCTAGTTTTGGTCCATTATTTCTTTAGTGTGAATAGCTATGTACATTCCCAAGAACGGCTTATAGGTCATTGGTTTCATTCAGCAAAGTAACCTCATATTCCAACTACGAGACACTTCAAAAGATATACATGAGTGACTGGAAACTTATAGGTTTAACCAATATAGTAGCAAAAAGAAAACACTAAAACTATAACGCGGCCATGATCTATATGCTGGACGGATCGAGGTACACAGATGTAACTAAATTTATTTATGGTGTAATTAATAATGTCTTACCAAACACAACAATAACAAAAATTATTCATTCCTTACTATGATTAGAAACCCCAAACCCATTTGAAAGTGCATGAACACTTGGATTGAAGGCTGAGCTTCCCAATATATCTTGTTTATATGGCAAGAATGTTTTCTTCTTCATGTCATTCGCAACTGCCCGGTTGACCTTATAATGTAACTCGTGAGCCAATACCCCCCTCCTCTTTGACTTTGACCCTGACCCTGACCCGTATCTTTGTGGCTCGATGGACCTTACACTTGATTTCATAAATTCCTCATCTTGTTTTCTAAAGAATACGGCTGAGTATTTCTTCAACGGATCACGGTCCATAGCTCGTCCATCCGAAGCACTTCTAAACAAAAACAAGTTCTTGAAGCTCCATCTTTTCGATCCTTTGGTAGACGAAGAAGCAGAAAGAGTGGATGACGATGAAACCAGCCGAGGTTTAGTATTGTTGGTTGTAGGTGATTGTTGTTCCCATGGAACCTGCCAGCCCCTATGTGTAGAAAAAGACTGTGTTCTTCTACTCCTGGAAAAAGACTCGTCTGGTCCGGTTATAAAAACATTGGTTTTCGTCTCCAAACGCTTGATCACACCACCATCAAACAACTCTTCAGCCGGAACCGAATCATTACTAAACTCTCCGCTAACATCAAATTCAAAATCTTGTTCAAGAAACTTATATAATTGATTTGGGACACCGGGTTTGTCCTCCCACGCAAACAGGACCGCGGCCGGAGAACTCGAGTGGAGATCCATGGAAGTCAGTGGTGATATGACTTCCATGGTTGTGTGTTGAAGAGGAAGACAGAAATGGCGGTTATTGTTATACAGATGATGAAGGTGTTGGACTTGGACCCAGTCCAAGAAAGCAGCCGGCTTCTTGTTTAAGTTGTTTAACAACATTAATTTATTTGTCAACAACATGTGTTGATGTCAATGATTAAGGTTTCTCTCAATGTCTTTTCTTGGCAGCTTCGAATTTCAGTGTGATTAAATGTCAAGTTTATGAATAAGTACATTTGAATCAAACAAAGTTTATATTTAAAAGAGTGATAACCTTGTTGAATACCTATGGAATTCATTATAGAGAAGTTTTTACATCAAAATGAAATGCAAACATGCAACAAGTTGCGTCGCAAACACTTTTTGAAAAACAAAACTAAGTTGTTTAAATATTATATAAATTTATAGATCTTGGGGTCATGACACTACTATTCATAACTTGTTAGACACGACTAATTAGTAGCTTCACAGTCTTAAACGCAAAGAAACCAATAGTATCAAATGTATAAACACGATCCTAATTAAGATTTGTTTTAGTTATTTGGATGGAAAATCAACTAACTGTTTAGTTTGACTCCAAAATTATTTAAACAAGAAAAATGGGTCAATTCTTTTATGCTACATTTTTTTTGTGAATGATGTTGAAACCTAATTTTCTACCTAAATTACAATATCAACCGATAGAAATCAACCAAATGACATCGGATGTCTGTTTAATTTAGTCAAAATGACGTTTTATATTGTGATATTCAACGAAAATGAGGTTATTATCGTGATTCATGTTTTAGGCCACATTTTATATTCTGACTGATTGGTTTTTTTATTGAGTTGTAACATTTGTGAAGGATAAGCAACTATTTAAAAAAATAAATAATCAGAAGCAATTTATTTAGTCAAAGTAAATATTTTCATGATTTTTCTCTGTTTGAAAATCAACATGTGTTACAACTTACAAGGACCAACAAGATTCACATAGCCTTTTATGAAGGTGGGAGACAAGATTATATACAATTATCTATCATGTCTTCTATACATACCGAGTGTTTTGCTTTTTTGTTATCATTATCAACAGGCTAAAAATGATATGATTTGAACAAGTGTATTATTAGCTGAAATCGAATTAAGTGTACGAGAGTTTGAGTTCAAGATTCATACCGAGCTTAACTAGGCTGACAAAGCTAAATATTGTGCCTACATTTAAAAAAGTACAATATTTTTATTTAATTTACAGAAGATGTCGTTGCAGAAGACTAAACTAACGTGAGGAAAACAATAAAAATTAAAAGTAAAAAAAACTATATCGTTTATTGTCTATCAGTTCTTAAAAATGTTAAAAACCTTTACTCTTATACTAGAAAACATGTCAATTTTGTACGAAAATTTAACGAATTTCCCTCAACCCCCACCCCACCCCACCCCACCCCCTAACCATAAAAAAAAAACCTGCTTTGACTTTGCTACAATATTACAACAAATTAATAACAATACAATTTTCCTTTGGAAAATTGTTGCTATACCTCCAAGAAAATTCCAACAAGAAAAATACATTTATCAATTCTGTTAATTATTTTTGTTGGAAATATGTTATCTATAATATTATACATTTATTGAAAAGCTGTAAATATTAGAAAAATAAATTAAAAAACAAATAGATTAGGTTTTGTTGGAAAATTGTAGAAACTTTGCAACAACGTACTTTTATAGCAATTTTGTATATTAGGTTGTTGGAAAAATGTTAGAAATGATTTTTCAAGCATGTGTTTTTCTTATATTCTTTTTTTTAAGAAAAATGAGTTTTATAATGAAAATCACCATAAAAAAATAACTCATCAGTGAATGCTATTTTATATTAAAAAACATTAAACTATTTTTCATGTGTATATAAGATACATATATGTTATAGGCGTAACCTACACATGTATAGATACATATGAACGGGTTTCGTGTATTTTTTTATTTAATGTTAAAATAAATGAATAAATATTGTCTTTTTACCATTATTTGTATTTTAAAAGTTTCTAAAATGGAAAAAAAACAAACAAACAAGTAGTTATATTTTTCTTTTCTTTTCTTGCACTAAAAGGACACAGATATAATGTTAATATACAGACATTTTCTAAGACATTCACAAATGTTTTTTGAATATAATAAAAGTTATATTATTATAGTGGGGTGTGAGGAGCCAAATTAAACCCATGGACCCTTTATGATGTGTTTCGTCTCGGCGAAGAAAAAATGATTCTATGGCTGAAAGACATGCTATTTCTAATCATATAAAAGTTAAAATTATTAATTGAATTAGACAAGTTTTTACTTTTTAGTCAGATAATTTAATCAACTAAAGTAAGATTGAAATTATCAAATAGTTAAAAACTAAATGAATCATTTTCTAACTCTTAATAATTTTTCAATTTTTTTTTTTTTTTGAATTGTGACTTTCACAGTTAAGCTATCTCACTGCGCAAACAAGTCGCGCCCCGCCACCCCCACTCAGGCCAACTATGTTGACATGATCGGGATCCACACTGGCATCCGAGTTTTGTTTTTAATGATAAAAAGAGAGTATAAATCTTACTATTTACATCAATATTGAGAACTAGGAGAATCGTATAATGTAGTTATAATTTTATCATGTGGCATATATGCATGGGCAATTTTAGACATTTATGGCAAATTGGATTTTAACTTCCAATTAACAAAAAAAAAAGTCGTATGGAGAACTGTTTCAAGATAAGTTTTACATTAATCGTCTTGTATCCTTATTCCGATCAAAAGCCCTAGAATAACGGTTTGAAATTCAGATAAAACTTAACGCCGTTAAATTTGTCCAACAAGACAAAAATGTTTAAAAGGCAAGACTTACGATAAGAATATTCTCATTTAGTGTTATTAATGACCAACCAAACAAAGATAAGATTATTAAATCCAATCTCCCATCATTTATTATTTTGTTTATTAGAGAGTTTGTCAGGGATATACACATAATCATTCTTGTATCTGTGTCCCATGTTTAGCCTCTATTTGTAGAGGATTGTGTTGTTCATCATTTTATAATTTATTAGATTGAGATTACTCTTACACACATTTTGCTAAACATATTCTTCTCCATACATCCACGTTTTCAATACATATGGCGTGTAATTATAACGACGTAAGTACCTTCCGTGTCAAAACAAATCTTTTTCGACAAGAACAGACCTATATATAGGTATGCATATGTATAAAACAATGATTAAATTCCATACCCTCAATGTAATCAAAGGGTTCATATATCTGAAAATGATGCTTTAATATATAAACAACCTAAAACTAATTCACCACTCTACAACAAGAATCCAAAATATGTCACAAAACATATATATGTAATAATTAATAAACTTGACAACTGTATCATATACAGATTTCTGCTTTCTATACAGATTTGTGTAATTGTATATCAGAAAACTTAAAAAAAACCGTATGCAAGTTGATCATAATAACATCTGCCAAAAGTATTACTTGTAAAAGAGGTACCGAAAATGGAACTCATAAGGACTAACCCGAACACGATCTGAAAGTGGTTCAATCGGTTTTCTTTCAAGACACTTCATTGCTACTTTTCCAACTTCAGTAGGCAATTGAAGGCATACCCAGTCAAGAAAAGACTCCATGTCTTTAGCAAAGTCAAACATATACCAGTCCAACAGTTTTGGTATCATTAGCAGTTGCTTTGTGGTTGAAATCCCAACTGCAGCCTGCAAATACTCTCTTTTCGCAACCTCAAGTTCACTTTCAACTTCGGAAGCAGTGTACACTCTTACCTTCATTCCAGAAAGTATCAAATTGTTAAATAAAATGATTCAAAAAGAGTGGCAATATTAGAAATATATCTGTTTATTTAAAACTACCAAGTTGTATAGTTTTTAATTCAGGGTGTAAACGAGCTAAGCTGAGTATAAACGAGCTTCAGCTTAAATTGGAGCTCATTTAATAAACGAGCTCGAGCACAAACTTCACATATAAACGAGCTCGAGCGCAATCACATACGGAGCTTGACAAGTATATTAATTACACTCATATAATATACTTTTATAGTAAATATACAATCATTGTAGGGGTGTCAATCATGTTGGGTTGTCAGGTTGAACTGTTCAACCCAAAAATATTTATTTATTTGTGTCATAAACATTAACCCTAACCCACACACAGTTAAAATTGTGTAATCTGAGCACGACATGTTTAACCCGTTTATCTAAATGTGTCAAACAGGTTGATGGGTGTTAACCAAGTCGTAAATGTGTTAATCGAGTTGTTGGAATGCAAAAGAATGGGTTGAATGGGTCATAAGCAGGCTAGTGGCCAGGCTGGCCTGTTAACTAAACAGGTTGGGGGGTCAATCTGTTGAACCAAATGGTTTATTCAAGTCAACTCGAAAACTTTATTATTTTCAAGCCGTCTTCGGAAGGTCGTGCCAGAAATAGTCACCCCTACAATAACATGATAAATATTGCACATAAATATAAGTTAAAAATAGTGAATATGTATTTTATTATATATTAAATTGTAATTATAAATAAATAACAAATCAGCCGAGCCCGAGCTTGAAAAATTATTAACGACCCGACCTCTTCGCTCTTCATGCTCTCTTAAAATAAACGAGCCAAGCTCAACTTTATGCGAGTTCGGGCTCAGCTCGGCTTGTTTACACCCTAATATTGGTAATCAAGTTACAAATCCACAATTACCAACCAGGATATGCATTAACATAGTATTTCAGGAGATTAACTAAATGATTTTAATAACTTACAGCAGGAGAGGACCAGCTTCCACATGATAATGCAAATGTCACTAGAGGTTCAGACAACTCCAACCCAAATATGTTTCGTGCGGTTAATTCATCGTCCTTGAAACCCTTTGTTGAAGTCTTAAGCATTAAAGAAAGATCATGTAATCAGTTTTATATGTCATAGTTTCTAAGCTAAGGCAATAGAAGACTATAAGCGGTTTCACTTACATATTTTGCGTGACACGGGAGTCGCAATATGAAATGTTCAATGATAAACGCATTTAAAAGATGACCCCCCACATTTACTTTTGCCTGATGAGTACCAAACAATAAGGCCACAATCATATATATCATTAATATGAAGTTTTAACTTTATATAGTCATTACCTCCTGCATTAGTTCAACGACTCTCTGGGGTGTGTCTGGTATGCCATGTTCAAGAAACGCCTGACACCATCACACGAAACATCAAGATCAGTTTAAACGAACACATAAAACGAAAACAATTGATTCAAAAAATTAATATGTACATTCATCATGCACGAGTTATATATATTAATCCAGAAAGCAAGCTTCTCTTGATGTGTGACACTTGTTAAGTCAACCAATGCAAGTTTTCCTAGTAAGATCCTAAAAGATCAAAAAACAGCATCAAATAATGTTCAAAAAAGAACAAGATATTATATAACTGTCAAGTACTTACTTTAGTCGTTGTGCTAAGAACACAGAGATTGTTGTTCGATTTTTATCGATAGTTTTTGCTTCAACTTCATACAAGTACTTATATGGACCGATGTCCGTGTTCTCAAATTCATAAAAGATACCTTATGGATCCTTAAAGTCCATTGCCCATGGATTCTCACACGGGGCTAGTGAAGGTAGCATTTCTGTCATTTTCAAGGCTGAATTTGAGCTCATTCGTGCGAAAACAAACATTAAGCATTTCAAAATACTTTCTGAAATCTTATTCGGCCTGTCATCTCCGGAAAATCCCTTTTCAAACTACAAAAACAATAAATAAAAATTAACCATCAATACATTTCCTACCAAAGATATAGACCCAACACATACCTGTAATTTCCGTGTATCCATGCATTTTTCTGACGCCATATAGTCGATTTGGGATTTTCTTGATAAGGTTTTGACCATTCGGATTTGCGGTTTTGTAGATTGGTGGTTGTTCATATTGTGATCTGTGTTTTTTGACTCTTTATGAGTTTCTTGAAAATCAAGTTTATTTTCAAGATTCTTCTTAAGGAAAGAAATGTGGATAGCTTCTTCATATTGGTTTTTTCTAAGTTGAACCACTTGTTCTTCTAGCTTAGCAACTTCTTCTTCCAAAACAGCTACCTCAGCTAAGAGTTCCAGCGTCTGTTAATACACATAATTAGACAAGAATTTTGTTCATTAGTAATAGAATTATTAATATTATTCGCATTGATTCAAATGTTCAAGAGAACGATCAAAACATAAACTAGAAAGGGCCCGAACTTTAAACGGGCATAACTTGCGCTAAGAGTGAAGTTACAGAATCCATAACCAACAGACGAAAAGTCACGATGGGCCAAATCATCTGGCCCGTATGTCAGGCCTAAATTCTTTCATTTAATGCTCCGTTTTCGTCATTCGGTATTTTCCCTCAATTTCGCCAATATTCACTACTTTTCTATTTTAGTAGGCCTGTAAAGTGTGAACGAACTGGCGTGGGCCGGTTTGCGTGTCCGGAACAACACGTTTTGGAACAATATCGTGTGAACGAACAGAACCAACAAGAGGGGGCATGTTCGTGTTAGTTTGTTTAACACTAACCGAACAAATTATCCAACATGGACAATTAAGCAAACCGGGTTTGTTGTCCACATTCATTAGTTAAAAAAGAGAGCGTGTTCATGTTTGTTTATGTTAATGGTATAAACGAACCGTTCAAGAACATAAATGAACACAAACGAATATACATAACCGAACATCGATGAACAAATATATACGAAAATAATTGAGCATACACCAATTAAAAGTAAACGTGAACATCAATCCGTTGGGCCTTAATAACATACTAAATTGTAATGGTTAGAAAATTTTTCCATAAAACTAAACGAAATTTTAATGGGCCTAAAATTTAAATGAATATATAAATAAACGAACTTAAACTAATGCAAACTAATTAGTGAACATAAAGGAATTTAAATGAACAAACGTTCACGAACATAACTAAACGAATGACACATGTGTTCCTGTTCGTTCGTTTAATAAATAAACGAATTTCCAAACAAATGTCTATGAACGATGGTTCTTTTACAGACATATATATTAGCCTAGGAAGCTTAGATCACTTAATAGCATAATTTACGCGTTTATTTATGGTTTTAGCATCAATTACAAATAGTCAACTTGTGATTTTCGAAAATTTATCAAATATGTCAAATTTAGAAAATCCTTATATAAGGGCACCTCTTGAGATTATTTTTCTGTTTGTTATTAGTGGCTCAAAATGTAAGGGAACCTGAGTGTCCTACCATTGGAGAGAGATAGGGAGGAAGGCGAGGAAGCGGCCCAAACGGTCGGGTTAGAGCCCATTCTAAAGCCCTATGAACATTCTCTTCGTGCGTAAGCCGTTTCTTAAGTTTTTCTACCTGAAAACAGAATTTACTACAATTTCAATAACTAAAATATATAAAAAGTGAAAGGTGAGAGAGAGCAAGGTTGGTGGTACATCTTGTTGCAATGCCATCTTTCTATCTTTCCCAGAACACCCTCTGCTTCTGTTAGACTTCTTCTCATGATATATTTGTATTTGCATATCCGCCATTTTCTGTATGTATGTATGTATATATATATAAATCAATGACAAAATAGACACAAAGACATTCATCAAACAAAAAGATGGGGATCAAGTGATTACCATAGAATCTTTGGATGAGTTCTTCATAGACTGTGAATAATTACGTTTTTGTTTATTGTGTGATATATGATATGATCTTCATCAAGTGTAGAGCCTGCTAAAACACCAATTGTATTATGTTATATATTATGAAGGTAACAGAGGTTGTGGCGCGTCATCATATGGTAACGTGGGAGCTTCTCTTCTCTTCTCTTCTCTTTGTAAAGACATGTAATGCAAGCATCAACTGCTATCTACATATTTAATGTTTTTATTAATATAATAAATAAATATATATATATATATATAGTGGTGTATCGTATCTTGTTTGGCTGAACAGATATGGACATGTTGTACCATACTACCATGGCAGGTAAGGACAGAGGAAGACTCACTTTATGTGGGGTCGGTTCCGTAACTCTAAATCAGTTTTGAAAATTTTATAGAAATGGTATGTTAAATTTTTCAAGGACTCTAAAAATTCAACAGAAGTAATTAAAATATCAAGGTTTGTGATGATAAAGTGTCTAACAGGTCATGTGTTCTTATTAAGCTGGGCTGTAATGTTTTTTTTTCCTTTTTAATTTTAAATACAAGTGAAGGAATTTTAAACATTCCAATCAAGTGTTATGAAATTACCAACTCTCTTGTCTATTTGTTTTCATAATTTCGTAAGTGCGGTATAGTCTCTAAACCATTGCACTCATTGTTCAATTAAAAAATGTTTATTTCTTTTAAAATAGTTTATTTAGATGAAGAGAACATGACAATACAAAACGAAATCAATCTTTTATAATTAGGAAACATAAATAATAAATTCAAATTTAACAAAATCAAAGCAAAAGATAAAAGAAATGAAAAGGTGAAAAAGGTTTAATAGACAAAACGAGTTGGTTATATTTTCCAGCCGTCACCCACCATGATTGCACAACTTGAGAATTAAATAAACCTACTAACAAATTGGATTTGTAGTCATTGACAGATCTAGCCAATAATTCTAAGGGAGTAGTAAAATGTTTTTTTAAACGTATATTAAGAATATCTTTTTGCCGGTTCCGCGTTTACCGGGGCCTGATTACACATTTCGCGTATGGCAGAGCTTGGTAACGATTTTCTCTAGGCACCTGGTTATGCGTTTGGCGTGTTCCAAGCACGTTTCGCGCGTACCAACATTGAGTTACCCGTTCCCACGCATACTAACACCTAGTTAACCCATTTGCTATGGCAAATCCAAAATTTTTATCAATGGGGCAAAAATAGGTACGCCAAAACAAGTCGGTTTAATATGGGCCAGGTCAAAATAACCCAAACTTGTTTGCTTAACAATATTGCAAATTTATTCAAACTTGAACTTAATAATACAATGATTTTATTGATATCATTCGACCAAATCAAACGCATACTCTTATAATCAGTAGTTTTAGAGTTTACTCAACAAAAATAATTGATAAACAAAATATTAATTAAATAAGAAAATGCAAGATAATTATAAACCAAAATCAACAACTGGATTTGATTAATATGTAATATGAAATGTTTAAGTATAAGGTGATTTAAAATTCAAATCAAATTAAAAGAGTATAATATGTAACTATGTTAAACTAAAAGGGGTCAATGATAAGTTTTCTTTTTTAATTAACCCATGCTCTCTCTCTCTCTCTCTCTTCCAACATATCCTTACGCTTACGCCATAGATTCCGGTTAAATTGCAGGTTTCTTAACCTTGAAAGGTATAGTTGTGTGGTTACAAAAGTTTTTGAGAGTAGCATAATATAGTTTCAGGGGGTAACGTAATACAAAAAAAAACGTTAAAAAATAAATGGATATTGGTTTTTAATATTCCAAAATTTTACCCGTTGGATGATATCGCACTCAACTTTCAATTTGTTACCCATTACTCCCAACTTTTACCTTCTTTGTTTCTGGCACTCCCGAACTTAACGGACCCTAAATCCATTAGTTTTCTTGCTGACGTGGCATTTTTAATACACGTGGCATGCTTATGTGGAAATACCTTTTAAAAAAATAATACTAATTCCATATAATATACCACCACCCACCTCCGCCGCCTATGGCCGGCCATCGCCACCACCACCTCCACCAACCACCACCTGCAACACTTAAGTTCAAGCCCTAATTCCATATACCACTTACTTTAAAGCCACAAAATGCGTATGTGTTGCGGTTTATTTTTTTTGTGCCTATGTGAAACTTACCGTTGAAGACCACCGCCATCAACACTCCTCGCTAAAGACCTGAAACCCACTCCTCTCCTAGAGATTGTCTTCATTCTCCATTCCTTGTCGCCTCTGGTTCATCTTCAACTCCAACAAAAGAGTGATAAAGAGAGAGAGGGTGATAGTCCGGTGCTTTTGAGACGGTGGCGGCGGAAAATGTTTGCTTGAATCTAAGTGTGGTGCCTTATTCGATAAAGATTACCGGCGGGATTTTGGGCAGTTATTAGGTTTGGTGGTTTGTTTGGGAAGGAGAGGGGTGTCGGTGGTCGCCGTCAGCCGCCAGATCTAGTTCACATGGTCGTCTCTCGTCAGCCGCCAGATCTAGTTCACATGGTCGTCAAACATTCAAATGACTATGATGAGAACCACCTGGTAGAGGTTGGTGGGTGGTGATGGAGATGAATAGGTTTAATATGATGGAGATGAAGAAGAGGTGGCTATGTGGGACCCACATCACACATAAGCATGCCAACCTAATTAAATAAACAGTGTCACGTCAGCAAAGGAGACGTGTAAAAAATGCCACGTCAGCAAGAAAACTAACGGAGTTAGGGTCCGTTAAGTTCGGGAGTGCCAGAAACAAAGAAGGTGAAAGTTGGGGGTGGTGGGTAACAAATCGAAAGTTGGGAGTGATATCATCCAACGAGTAAAAGTTGGGAGTATTAAAAACCAATATCCCTTTTGTTATTAATAAATTGGTGATCGACGAGTTGTCATCACTCGGGGTTTTTTTCTTTTGATCTGAACAAGATCAAAGGGTTTTTCCTCGCAACAAATCATGTTGTTCATTCCATTTTCGCTAATATACTCAAAGTTATCGTTTTAGCACTAGACCTCACTTTACGGATTTGGATACATTATCCTTAGCAGATTTTTATCCAAAACAACTATCTCATGACCAACATATAAAAGACATGCAATTTTTTGTATCACATTCATTAATATAAAACTTGCTTAAAGATTTACTCGTCGTCTCAAGTCTATAATTCATACATCGTATTAGCTTATCGTCTCATGAACCCTTAAAAACCTCAAACATGAACCAATCAAGAATAATATTCAATAAAAACATGCCTCAAAAGTACTAAAAATAGTAGGGAAATATATATAATAATATGTATACTTTAGTCCACATCACGTGCGTTTACGTTAAGAATTATTGTTCATTAACCTAACTCACATAGTGTAATTATAGTTAGAGGTGAGCAAAAAACGGTTCGGAACAGTCAGAAGCGAGGAACTAGAACCAAACTGGTGTTTCAGAACCGCCATATGGAATGTCGGGTCAGTCTCGGGTTTCAGATGTTGTCCCTAACGGCTATCGGGTCGGTTCCAGTTCTTAACCGCTAAAGAATGAAAGAACCGCTAAGAATCGTTTGTTCTATTCTTTTAAGAAGAAACTTAGATTTTCTAAGAAAATAGAAGATCACAATATCTTTTAAAAAAACTAAGAACATGATATCTTTAAAAAAACACTAGGATCACGAATTCACCATCATCATCATCCTCCAAAATTACGGCTTATAATTCTTTACAATTTGTGTTCCAAGTTCCAACAGGCTCCCGTTCCTCCAATCTCCACCAAAAGTTATAAAGGTATTGTTTATGTTAATTATTTGCCTTTTTAATTCATGTTTATCTACTATTATGTATTTAAGTTTGATTTCTAACGTCACTCATAAACAAAGTTGTGTATTCATGTCTACATTATATTAAGGGTTTTGGGTCTTTGACTTTGCTTTACAAAATCATTTAATGGTGAACATTACGAATATTGATTATGTTTGTACTTAATTTGAATGGAAATTATGAATTGCTTTTTATTGATACAACAACAACCATACCTAGTAAATCTCACCCATAGCAATAATTATAGTTATTGCTATTATAACAATAATCATAATAATCGTTATGTTACTTTTTGGTTCTTTAAAACACCAAGGCATTTTATAATATGTTAAAGGAGATGTAAATGTATAAAGTAGTCTGCCAAAGCAATTTTGTTCGTTTAGAACATTTTTAAATGTAAATAAACATATTTTTAGCATGTTATGTGTGTATAGAATGGATACTAATCCTTAGTGAATTTGTATAGAATGGATCCACCACAAGATATTTCTATTGATGAGAAGGAAGCCGTCGAAGAAATGCAAGCCGAGAATCAAAAAGTGTTAAAACAAAAAGGAAGCTCAAAGCTAAATGTTGGAAACGCATGGATGCAATTTATGATGAGGATGGCCATCGGTTTGGAAACTGCAAATTGTAAAAACACAATTGACGGGTCAGGGTCAAGTAAAAGCGACACATCCTCACTAAACAAGCATTATGTAAATTGTGAGTTGAATCCGGCTAACCAAAAAGGTGATCAGCCTAATTTAGTTTTTAAAAACACTGGTGATGGCCAAGGTACACTGAGCATGTGGAAGTTTGACCTGATTAAGGTTAGATGTTTATTAATTAAGATGATTATTGTAGATGAGCTCCCGTTCGTGTTTGTTGAGAGACCCAGTTTTAGGAAGTTCATGGAAGACTTATATATGGAAGAGAAAATTAAACTAAGAATTTTTTTTTATACAAAATAAGCAAAGGGTTTCCTTTACAACAGATACTTGGACATCGGTCCAGCGTATCAATTACATGTGCTTGACTGCACATTTCATTGATGACAACTCGCAGTATCATAAGAGAATTAAAAACTTCAAACCAATCCTTAGTCATAAAGGCGATGATATAGCAAGGTCTATTCAGGAATGTCTAGATGAATGGAATATTGAGCGAGTAATGACATTCACTCTAGATAACGCATCATCTAACAATGTTGTTGTTTCCATATTGAAAGATAAGTTGCTTAAAAATTTGCTTAGTACATGTAAGTATTTACATGTTAGGTGTGTGGCACACACAATTAACCTTATAGTTCAAGATGATTTGAAAGCGAATAATACAACCATTGAATGCATTTGTAACGTTGTTAAGCACATAAGAGCCTCACCAGCTAGGCTAGCAGCATTCAAAGCGTGTGTTAATGAGAAAAAAAATAGATACTAAAGGGTTGTTATGTTTGGATGTTTCAACAAAATGGAATAGCACTTTTGATATTTTGGAGAGAGCTCTTGAACTTGAAAAGGCGTTGGAATTGTATGCTCGTAGGAATAACAGCTTTAGGCAAGAATTAGATGATATTCCATATCATAGTGATTGGAACTTTGCAAGAAAATTAACAGGTATACTTGAGCTTTTTAAGAGAAAAACAATAGATTTGTCTTGTTCTAACTATGTGATTGCACATGAAGTGTTTGCTGAGACTATGGACATCAACGAGAACCTAAATAAAAAGTTGAATGGAACGAGACAACTTTCTAAAGTCAAGCATATGCTTGGGTTGATGAAAAACAAGTTTGAAAAATATTATGATGATAAGGGTAGAATTAATAATTTATTTAAGATAGCATCTATCTTGAATCCGCGGGTGAAGATTTCTATGGTAGAGTATTGGATTACACAAAATTGTGAGTTGACGAGAAAAGCTGGTTTGCTTAAGACATATGTAGAATTTAAAGAGAGGGTATGTGAGTTGGTTGATGAGATGAAATTAGAGATGCAACTACTTGTAAGAAAGTATGATGACATTGATTTGGATGAACTTGTTTCAAGTATTTCGGTATCTGCAGGAAACAAAGTTGACCAAGGTAACGGTAAAAAGATTTGGATGGATAAACTTCAAAAATTTCGTGGTGGTACTAGTCAGTCATCAAGTAAGAGGACAGAACTCGAAAGATATCTGTTAGAGGATGTTGAAGAAATGAAAGACAATTTTAATATTTTGCTTTGGTGGAGGGTTAATTCAAGCAGATATCCAACTCTAGTGCATATGGCGAAAGGTAAATATTTGTTATTTTATAAGTTGATTTTTATATAAATATAGATCTAGCTAATTAGTTTTATTTTTTTAGATATCTTGTCTATTCCTGTTTCAACTGTGGCTTCAGAGTATGCTTTCAGTACAGGCGGTCGGCTAGTAAACTCATATAGAAGTTCATTATCCCCTATCATTGTTGTGGCTTTAATTTGCACACAAGATTGGATTCAAACCTGGAGAAAACCAATAAATGAAGAGGAGGAATCTGAATAATTCGATGAGTTCACAAAAGGTACTTATTATTATTATTATTATTATTATTATGTTAATCATATTCTATTCGGTTAGTTTATGAATTCCTAACACTTTATTTTATTCAGATGTTTATGAGAAGATTGAGAAGTTGAAGATCGAATGAAGACTGATTATTGGTTATTTGAATACTTCATTTGACAATTGTTTGAATGGTTTTATTTAGATTCCGTTTTATTTATTGAAACCTTTATTGTTACTACTTTTAATTTGGGTGGTTTGAATATTAAACTTTGAATGTCACTATTTTTTGTTGGTTTGACTTAATATTAATTTTTGATTGTTGTAATTTTCACAACCCATTTGATGACCAAATTGACCGAACTGGTTCTTGAACATAACTGTTTAGTGAGAACCGGCTTATGTGGTTTTGGAACCGAACCGATTTACTATATTCGGGTAAGTTCCGGTTCTATTTTTCTGAAATGTTTGGTTCTGGTTCAGTTCCGGTTCTGAACCGTTTCACAACCCTAATTATAGTGTAGTGTAATTACAACATAGTGTACTTACATGATTACACTACTTGTAAATATAATTACATTACCTGATATGATTACACTACTTGTAAATATAATTACATTACCTGATTCTCGCAATTAATACGTTAATTTAATTTGTACGCTAGCTTTACCCTGAGTTCATTCGGGAACTTCAAAAGAGTGGGGGAAGTGAATAACTCAATCTTACACCATTCATCTAATTTTATGGTGCACCTTTTGTGTCATTTGATCATCTACATCTCACATGACTATATCATATGATTTTATCAAATAAAAACCCTCAAAAACTAAACCCCCTTCTCACTTATCGACATATCATATTTGTTAGCCCTTTCTCAACATCAATGGTGAAAAATAAGCTTGGTCAGGATGGCCCTCACCTTCCATGTTTTTTTCCATGTTTTTACTCAGTAATTTAAATTTACGTGTTTTCGTTTTTTTTTAAAATTTATGCTCAACCACCGTTTATATGAAACTTTTTTACATATATTAATAATTAATAGTTTTTATGTTTTCGTCCAAGCATCTTCCCTACCTACGTTAAGTCGAATAACATTTTCTTTACATAATTTATAAGTAGAGTATGAAATAAAATAACAATAAAAAAAGAGTAAAAGAAAAAAGAACTTGAGCTTCCTAAAACCCTAAAAAACAAACACATCACCATCCTTCTCACACCACACCACACCACACCACACCACACCTGAAGCCGCAGCTTCATAATCCATGATATTATTATTCGACGATTGATAACAAACATTTCACCGTTGTTAGTTATTCCGATCATCTTTCAAATTATCTTCATTTGATTTGAAGCAGATCAGAGCTCGTATCAATGGAGCAGCCGTTGATATCGATTGCATCTACTGTTCCAACTTCCTCCACCAAGAACCGGATTCAGATCTTCTCTTCTCAAATTCCTTCCGTTTTATCTAATTCAGGTCATTATTATTATTATTATTATTATTGTTACTTACCTGTTTACATTTGACCTAATTCAGGTTATTCAATGTTAATTTCACCATAACCTAATTTTTATTTTTATCATGTTTCAGTTTATGCATGCAATCTGTTTATAGTTATATGATGTTCAACTTGTAAATGCAAATTACTGATTATTATTATTATTATTATTATTAGTTAGTGTTACTAATCCGTGTACATTTTTACCTAATTCAGGTTACTAACCTGTGTACATGCACTTAATTCTTAATTGATCTTTGTTTGTGATGTGTTCTCATCGTAATCAATGGCGCAAGGCGTAAAAAATAGTGAGGGGCCTAAGAAAAAAAAACGCACTTAAATAAAAAATAGTAAGTATATTATTTTTAAGAAAAATAATACTATTCTTCATGTAAAGTTAACAAAAGCTATTATACAACATTTAATCTCATCTAATTAGTACCAACAGTTTTAAGAGTCAAGATTTAATGTTATTCCGAAACTTGAATAACAAAATGTTCAAAGTAAAGTACCAGAAGTTCAAATACTAAAATGTTGAAAACATGAAAACTAAAAGTTCAAAAAGTAATAGTAAAAGTTCAAGTGATCATTGTTCTTGATACGTCATCAATACCGACCGATAGAGGTGTAGTCAACTTCTAGAAGCGCATATATTGGTTCCCGATACCGAAAATCTCAAAAAAATGGGTATGCATACGGAAAATACTCGGTACGATACTGGCACTGAAGACAAAAAAATTGGTAAAATCCCGGTTCTGTTCCGATCCCAAAACCCCAAAATGTTAGTATCTAATTGGTACCGACGGTTCCAAATTCGGTACCGGTACCATTTGCATATCCCTAGTGTAAATGCAGATGATGGATTACGATTATTGTTATATTTTGTTAATTAGTTTGATGTTGACGATTATTATTAAAAATGTAGTTTGAAATTTAACAGTTATATATGTATTGAATTTGCAGAGATGACATCTGAGACTGCATCACAGTTGGTGGATTTAATATTTATGACACTGTATATTTATGATGATCGAGGTTCAAGGAAAGCTGTGGATGATTTGATTGTCAAGTCTTTAAAGCAGGCTATATTTATGAAAACGTTTGCAGCAAACCTTGTGCAGACTATGGAAAAGCAGTTGAAGCTTCAGTCTCATGTTGGTTGCTATAGGCTTATGAAATGGTCAACTTTGCTTATTTGTAAAAGTCAGTTTATTTCTGTATCGAAAAATGCATTTAGTAGAGTTGCAGCAGCACAGGCTTCATGTATTCAAATTAGCATTCAAGCGTCTTCTCTTGAACGCAAGGCTTGCAGAAAAGCTTTTATTCATTCACTGTTAGAGGTTTGTTATTGACATGAAAATTGTTTTATAGTTTAAAATATTGGGTGGGGGGGGGTCAATTGAGTCAGTTGAATAAGTCATTTTTTTAATACTGAAGGCACCTACTAGCACTTGTTTTTATTCATTTGTAAACAGTAACCAAAAGATACTTATAATCACGATTGTAAAGCCAGATTTCTGTAATACTAATAAATTTTTCAATGAAAGACTTTAGGAGGTTCAATGCATTAATATTAAGCTTTGGATGACTTTCAACATGTTTGACCAGTTTAGCCCCTTTTAGTTAAACAACCCAAATTGATTCATCGATAAGTAAATGGATCGAAATTGCGATTCTAGTGCTTGAGGAATTTTATCTTTGTTATTAATTTATTGCTTTAATGTTTTTAGTCACCCAGCATATTCAGTTTGTACATGGAGGAATTAAAAAGTGGAACAATCTCGTATAGAAGTTTTCCAGAAATGCTATGTGTAATGTTGGATTATTCAAGTTCAAAGGCATCATTGTTTGAGCAATGGAAGGTAAGCCTGTCAAATTAATATTACTTATTTTTGTGAAATTTATTATTAGTTTTGAACGCTTTGGTATCAATTCATGATGCTAACTGCTAGTTTTATTAGTTTTTTTTTTTTTGTATTTGTGGAATAACATTATCTATACTGCATTT
>NW_027500608.1:0-83525 GCF_021521415.1 Bidens hawaiensis
TTCTTTAGTTGAAGGATGAAAAGTGAAATTTTTTCTAATTAATATTTAAAGTTATAGCTGTTGACTTACTTTGACTTTTGTTTATACATCCTTAGGATCAAAACAGGTATAGTGCCGGAAGGGGAGCCCATCTTAGTTTAAAACGGGCTGAACGGGCCCGGATCGCTGTTAACAAGATTCCGAGTACGTGCATTCTTCATTTGCTTATAAGTTATAATATTATCCATTTCATGTTTTCTAGTAATTTTTTAATTAATCTACCAAATAACAGCAATGGTTGACAATCTAATATCTAAGACACTCGCGTGGGAAGCTGATAAAAAACAGTCGTTTCTTTACGACGGGGTGAGTTTTCTTATGCAACATATTTATAAAATCTTGTTTTTGACATTTTGTTTCGCTATTATTTTCCCATATGTTGATTTTGTTTAAATGTTTTGTGTAGGTTCGTTTGGTGACGATTTTGGAGGAATATAAGCTAACGAGACTACAGAAAGAAGAGGAAAAGAAGCGATTCAGGGTAAATTATTGTGTTGTTTTTGGGTCAACGGGTCAGGCCGTTGGGTAGCGGGTTGGAACGGGCCATTTTACTATGGGTTGGCCTGCATACACTTCTTTTTATATCAGTTTTTTTGAGTAAATAATCCATAACCGAAGAAACCGAATCGAAATGACTGGACCCAAACAAAAACCGAGCACTTGGTTTTATGTTTTCGTAAAAACCGAGTTTTCGGTTCGGTTTTGTTTTTTCATGTAAAGATTTAGGCCCAAAGTTTTAGACCTAAATTAATTATTTTGGGCCCATGGTAAAACCGAACCCAAACCAAAACCTGGAAAAACTGTAGAAGACAAAACCGAATGGTTTTCAAAAACTTAAAAATTAAAACCGATATTTCGGTTTGACCCCAGAACCGACCCCTAATCATGATAGTCATTTGACCTGATCCACTTTTTAGCTAGTATTTTTCCTATGCAGTGCATTTGGCTCGTTTTTGATAAAACACAACTGATTCAAAAGTAAACGGGTCATAATTACCACCTAAAAAGCCCGTTTTTGGCGCCTCCTTCACGTATGAGAAAAAAAGAACGCTATACAATTATTAATATTCATTTACTCTTGCACAGGACCTAAAGAAGCTTCAAGACTTGCAACTTACAGAACGGGAATCCATATATGGGTCAAAGCCCAGCCCGAGGCGAGCCAGCAGTTTTCGGATGCCGAGTAACGGGTACCGTGGAAACAGAAATGGGTTGATGACCCCACAGCCTCGCAGAAACTCGGTTGCAAGTCCGACAATGGAGCCCATGACCCCCCGTTCATATTCAGGCCGTCAGAACGGGTACGCCAAGGAAATGAGACGGTTAACCACCGCCCCGTTAAACTTTGTGGCTATACCCAAAGAAGACACGATATCGTTTTCATCTGTATACGGTTCTGAGCCTGGGTCCCCTCTTCAGAGCTGAATCTTTGAAAACATTAACCGGTATGTCTTATTTTTATAGTTTATTAATGTTTGTCATTGTATAATTGAATATTTTAGTTATTCAAAGACTTGAGGATCTGAAAACAAAAGCCAATAACATATAACAGAAATGTTACGATAGCTATACGCTCTAATAATATATCCCTTTATGCGCGCATCTTTTCATTTGAAAGATTTGAATAAACGAAAAATAATAATTTGTGGCGGTTGGTGCAGCAGGAAGGAAGCTTGTGCTGTGTGTGTTGATTGGAGTAGAAACGGATGCTCGGAACGGATGTGAATATTTGAAGGGTTGGGTTGGGTTGGGTTGGGTTGTACACTAGTTTTTTTTTATGATTTGAACAGCAGCTGACAGTTTAGCAACAGAGTGTGGTGGATATGGATATAAATAGGATTTGTATGATGTTTTTTTTGGCAGTTTACTTGTAATTGTGTATGATGGCCATGGTCATCTTTGACGCGGTTTCATAAAAGCCAATAACTTGTAATATGATATCTCTGCATTTTACCGTTGGCTGGTGGTGGTTGTTTTGGTGGCGGTGTGAGTTCTGGCTTTTATCGCTGGTGGGCTGGTGATTTTACGAGGGCCGAGGTTATTTTGTAAAATGTAGAAAACATGGTGATTACCTTTTCATGTTATTAGGTACATAACAATAGAAGCTGACTAACTCGTTGATTTTGCCTCAAGTACTGAAACTTAAAACATGCTGTAACTAGGGCTAGACCGGCTAGTAATCTTTGTTCTTAAAACAATTTCGCATTCGTCTTTATATATTATGTGCCACAACTAATTGTGAATTGCCTTCCAACATACGATGAAACAATCGCTTATGCTTATAGCGACATGTTTGTATTTCTGGTATATAGAATGACATATAAGTGGTGAGTTTGTTTGTGTTTATGATCCATAATAAGGGTGAGGCGTTTATATAGGTATCGAAAAACCCCTTCAAACAAGTGCGACTATGACCATCAAACGAAACCAGTTAGATTATGCATGGATTTGGTTAAGATGTGTATGCTTAAGGATAACTAAACATTTAATATATACTAAAATGTTTCCAGCGTCTTTCCCGTTCAAATTTTTTTTAAAAAAATATACAAAAAAAGTTTAACGAAAAGACACAGTGACGAGATCAAAGACACATTGACGAAATGAACAAAAGACACAATTATAACTAAACAAAGACACAATAGAGTGCTCTATATAACACAATGTCGAACAAAATATAGCATAATGTTGAGTCTTATAACACAATATAAAGAAAAAAAGACACAATGTTAATGTAAAAATTACACAATCAATGATGAAAATAAACACAAAACACAATGATAAACAAAAAGACACAACGACTTTTTTTACTTACCATTGTGTTTTTTTTTTCTTCTGTTTTTTATTGAGAACAAGACATTTTTTTATTAAATTTTAAGTTATGCTTTATTTATTCATTATATTTTCTTGAGGGGTTTTTTATTTGACTAAAAATCACTCTTATCATTCTCATTTTTGTTCTAATTTGTAGAATAACTTGACCATAATATTTTTTAGT
The DNA here is from genome assembly GCF_021521415.1 of Bidens hawaiensis. NCBI lineage: Eukaryota > Viridiplantae > Streptophyta > Magnoliopsida > Asterales > Asteraceae > Bidens > Bidens hawaiensis. Next base: position 3,035 of record NW_027500608.1, read on the forward strand.
TCTTTCTAAATCTACACTTTTTGATCGAAATCTCAAAAACAACCCCCCCCCCCCCCCCCCCCCCGCCTTATTGTAAAATCTACAAATCATATAAAAATTCGACAATCGACAAAAATAATATGATCCATGTCGCGGTTTTGAATACAATATTATATGATCACATAAGTTAATTTGTTATGCAAACTTTGTTAAAAGTGAATCATTTTGATGATTTTCCTAAAACTTTAATATTGTAGATAATTTAGATAATTAAAGGATCCACTTTGAAAAATATAACGGTTTACTAATTATGGATATAAACTTTGCATTAAAAATTCAAACGGAGTAAAACCAGTCAAAATTCAAAATATTACTGTTAATTTCTTTATTTACTAAATAAAGATAACCGCAAATAACGTACACCATAAAATCTGAGAAAAACTAGGAACACAAGCATTTGATGTATAAGAATAAGAAACATCACAAACAAAAACTTCAAACACAACGGGCATTGATTCAAGAAAATAAAAACCGTAAACGGTGGTCGGTGGCGGGGACAAAGGGAACTGAAAGAACGAGAAAAAAATAATAATGTGGACCCTCAAAGGAGCTTCCAACGCGTTTAAAGACGCCAGGAGTCTTTTAATCGCTAATTTTACCCCTCGTTCATCATCTAGGAATCCCGAGATTGAGGCTGCTATCATAAAAGCCACCAATCACGATAATTCACGTGTTGATTACCGAAGCGCCCAACTCATATTTGCATGGATTCGAGTGTCGGGTCATTATATCCGTCCTGTGATGTCAGCATTGACCACCAGGATGGAAAAGACCCGCACATGGACAGTGGCATTAAAAGGCCTCATGCTTTTGCATGGGGTCTTTACATGCAAAGTCCCCGCCGTTCATAAGATTGGCCGTTTACCTTTTGATCTCTCGAATTTTAAAGACCGAAGACCAAATATGCAAAACAGGAAGCGTTCATTCGCACGTATTACACGTATCTCAGTAAAAAAATGGTTTTTTTGGCGAAACATTCCGAAGATAAGAAAGAAGGAAGTCTTAGAAGGGGACACAAAGAAAGACCAAAACAATGGTCCATGATGCAACATTTAGCATATTTGGAAAACCTTCAAGGTTTGCTTGATATGTTGCTCGAGATCAAACCGAAAGGCGAGAAGATGATGAACGCTTTGGTTCTCGAGGCGATGAATTGTATTGTGCTCGAGATCTACGATGTTTATAGTCGAGTATGTAACGGGATTGCTGCGGTTCTCGTGAGGATATACTCGATTGGCAAAACCGAGGCTCGAGCTGCAGTCTCGATTTTGCAAAAAGCGTCATCACAGGCTGAAGTTCTATCTCAGTACATAGATTTTTGTAGAGATCTCGGGGTTGCGAAAGCGGTTCAAAGCCCGAGAATCGTGCGTATCCGTGATGACGATATTCAGGAACTCGAGCAAATAATAGAAAATGCTGCGAGTCGACGTGAATCCAGACAATCGAGTCCAACACGAGAGGGTAAATCCTCTGTATCCGCTGAGGACGTTGCTAAAAAGCTTGAATCATTGCAGCTTGGTGTAACCTAAGATGATTCGGTGAAATAGCGGTTGGTCTCGAAGTTTGACGTGATTCTTCAGTTCTCTTATTGTATAACGTTCGGAATGATTGTTTGTTTATAAACCGGTTGATCAAATATATATGCGAATGAACTTATGCTTCTTATAAAAGGTTGTTGATTACCCTACAACGATAACGAATGTGTTCATATCAAAACGTGCGTGTGAATGATCTCGATTAATACATTAGTTTAAGCAAATCATATTCGGTCGACTCAAGAGGTTGGGTAGATCGTTTACTTTTAAAAATGCTTTTTTATCATACAAAAAAAAAAACTATTTGGGTCGGGTTGGAATTGCGTTTGCATCGAGTATTAAGGAACCGGTTCCATACACCACCGGTTATACATCGGTTTCATACACTGTGATTTGATAATTGTTCCAACCCAGTTATACGCAACCCGAACCAATCAAAAACCTGATAAAAATCCGGTTACATACCCGACTTGGTTCAATTTGTCAACCCGCAATCAAAATCATTTAACACCCCTAGACTTAAAACTATAACAAACCAAACAATTGCTTATAAGCCAGTTAATCAAATATGCATCCGAATGAATATATTCGTCTTTCAAAACGCTATTGATAACCACAAGCCTATCATAAACATGACCAAATCACACACAAGTGCATAATCTCGATCGAACCATAGCCCAAGCTAGCATGTAACAACAATGTCAGCTTAAATTATACCAAACTAAGATAAAAAAGAGTTCATAAACAATAAATCTACTGTCAAATTCATCAAGGCATTGCCATTTTTTTTTGCCCATAACCAAAAAAAAAAAAAAAAACTTAAAATTAAACCGTTCCAGCCGCCCCGAAAATGCTTAAACCTCGAAAAAAAAGTAAACAAGAAGTAAACCTCCAAACAAAGCCTAAGACATATATACACCTTACAACAAACCAGCCAGCAACCACTTCATTTCCTTAAGAACCTACCTTATTGTCACAAACTTATTCGTCCCGTGTTTCGCCCAATACGTCCTCAAATCGATCGCATCCGCAAAACTATACCCTTCCGACGCAAGCTTCTCTAGAACCTTCTTAAACGCGCCCTGACTCATCTTCCGACCGGCGATCCTCGCACCACGACGTTTAGTACTCATCGGTAACGGGTACATTGATATAGTCGTGGTGCAACACGCTGACTGCCACCCACCTAACCCCCATCGGTAACACTGCTGTGGCGCACCCGTACACGTGCACACCGGTATCGGGATTCCCGAAATGTCCATATCCACCCCGTTTATCACCACGTCCATGTTTCGTTTAATAGTTTTCGCTCGATGGTTCACGTTTTGTTTCGGTGTAGACGCGGGTTTCTTCGGTTTCCTTTGTTTCTTCGGTCCCACGGGTTTTAAGCTGGTCGATCCTCGTTTTTTGATAGAACCGTCATCTCCGCCACTATCACCGCCACCGCCTACATCGCCGGTATCTTCACCGACAACTACATTGTTTATGACAGGATCTTTTGATAAATCGAGTGGCGGGACCATGTGGATCGAATGAGAGGTTGAAGTACTCGGAAGGACGGGAAAGTTATTGTTACCGGGAAGCATATGAAGGAGTCTTTCGCGTTGAATCCACCCGTCTCGCATCATGTAATTCATGGGCAGAGGCGGGTCGGACACCACACGTGTGTGCGGATGGTGGTAAGTTGATACATTCGGGTTAATCATGACGGGATTTTCGCGTATCGGGAACGGTTTCTGGTCTCTAGGGTCTCCAATTGGTGACATGAGTTGCAGACCAAGATGTTCCTTGAATGGCTCATAATATCCCCAATTTCGCAATCCATCATCATCCATTGCAACTAATATTCATGAAAATAAGCAACAAAAAGATCAAATGATTAATGTTTTAATATGAGTAATAACATCCAGGCAAATGAAGTGGAATACAAACAATTTCTAATATACATAAGCAATGTCTTATAATAACAAAGAGAAACTAAGACTTTGTATTTGATCCAAACTAACGATGACTGGTTCTCACTGTTTTCATGTTAAGAAGCCTTTGTATTTGATCCTGAAACTACATAGGCTATTAAAATTTTTGGTTTTTGTACCCAAGATAATTTTATTTGCTTTCCCCCCCCCCTTTTTTTACTTTTATTAATAATGCTGTTTTTTTAATATAAATGAATTAAATTTTAAATAATTTTATTTACTTTATGAAAAAAAAAACCATTAATTTTTGTTTTAAGTTAAATAATCAAGAAAACAACGAACCGAACATGTTTCAATGTCCAATTGGGCAGATTACGGTATCATACCAATATCGTAACAACCACATTCTCACCGTGTCTCTGCAGCAGCATGCAGTAAGGGTGTGCACCGAAATCATCAGTTAATCTAATTTATTAACCAACCGGTTTTGGATAATCAGTTCGTTTATTCAGTTAGTTTGTCAATAACCAAAACGAAACTTTTGCTTAGAAATACACAAAATTGTTGTATAAATACATGAAATGAAGATATAAAACACGAAATATATAGAACAAAGATATAAATAAAAGCTAGAAATAAATGAACATATGAACGGTTCGGTTTGGTTTGATTTAATTAATTTCCCTTAAAAAACCAAGTTTTTTAGTTAATACGATTTCTGGTTTATTCAGTTTTGGTAAATTCTGGTTCGGTTTGGTCGGTTTTCGGTTAACGATCCAATTTAAACATGGCGGAACAATCAAGGCCTAAAAGCTTCGATCCCGTAGACCCGATGAACAATTTCAATAACCCCAATAACCCACTTTTATTAACATCAATAGAATTCAAAACTAATGCTACAAATTTATTTTATTATTTTCATTTAAAAAAAAGCCCCAAATTCTACAAAGCAGATCTGAAATCTAATGTTAAAAAACCAGATCTATAATAAAATGTGACAAAAATTAACTGATCTACAATATAAATTCAAACCCTTTATATATATATATATCATAGATTAATAATACAAAAATAACAAACAGATTCATATGCAATCAAATGTTCAGATCTGGAGCTGTAACAACATTAAACAGATCAAATGTTTTTTTAAGGTGAGAGAAACAACAGTTCGTGTGTGCGGGTGTGTATGTATATTATATATATATGTATGTATATGTGAGAGAAAGAGAGAGAGAGAGAAAACTTACTTGGTGTGGGTAAACAGTATTTTTAGGGTTATGGTGTCTTCCGGAGAGAGGAGAGAGAAAGGAAATGAAAGTTTAGTTTTGAGTTGGGTTGGGTTGGGTTGGGTTGGGTTGGGTTCTATCAAACAATAATAATAATAATAATAATAATATTCTTTTTAATAATATAAAAATAAGGAAACATGTCTGTGACTGTGTTTGGTTGCTTGCACTTGCCGCACATGTTGATCCAATCCCAAAGTCTTAAAACTATATTCTTTTGCTACTCGCAAGTGCTTATTTTTTAACTTTTTTTTTATTTGAAATAGTCATCAAATTAACATGGTTACTATGGTGATTACACCTTTTTTCTCTTTTGACAATTACGATACCACGATAGGATGAAATGTTTATTAATTATTAAGTTTCTTATTGTTGATGTTTTTCGTCGGTTAAAACGAGTATCGATTTGGTATTGGTTAAAACGAGTTTTCTTCCAAGTGTAGTTAGGCTGACATTAGTCTTTCATAAACAAAGGTTATAATTAAAATAGTGGTTTTCATGATTAAGAACACATAAGGTTTTACGTACAAGAGATATAGTTAAACTAATGTTTCTTCATGACCAAGGAACATAAAATTTTATATACAAAAATTATGGTTAAATTGACATTTCTTTTAAAAGAAGAAACATGAACACGACGTTTCTTCATGAAGAAGAATCGTAGCATATGATTGATAAATAAACATACTACATGTCTAAATGTTTTATCCAAATTAATTAATGATTTGTCAAGGCTTAAGCTATGCAAAACAAAATAAAGACCTAATACTAGATCGTTGATCTAGTTATTTACAAATGGTTATTATCGTAATATAGGTCCGAAGTAATTTTGGTGGGATAAACGACAATGAAGACGCACAGATTAGCCGATCTAAGACGGAGTACCTCCACTGTGATTTTGGTGGGATAAACGACAATGAAGACGCACAGATCACAATTGAAGGGCAGGTGGTCCCGCAGGTAACGAAGTTCAAGTATTTAGGATCTTTTGTACAGAGCGATGGGGAATTAGACAGTGATGTGACCCACCGAGTTCAGGTAGGATGGTGTAGATAGAAAGCAGCCACAGGTATATTGTGCGACAAGAGTTTCCCGACTAAACTAAAGGGAAAATTCTATAGGGTGGCAGTTAGACCTGCAATGCTATATGGAACAGATTGTTGGGCCATCAAGAAGGCACAAGTGCGGAAGATGGAGGTAGCAGAAATGAGAATGCTACGTTGGATGTGTGGGCACACAAGGCTAGACCGAATAAGAAACGTTGTGTTTCGCGAGAGATTAGGGGTGGCGAACATAGCAGACAAGATAAGAGAGTGGAGATTGAGATGGTTTGGACATGTAAAGAGAAGACTGACGACGAATCCTGTTAGATCCGTAGACAACATTACTATAGAGGGGAGGAGGGGTAGAGGACGACCGAAATTGACTTGGGATGAGAGGATTAGGCATGATTTGATAGACCTAAACCTCTCCGAGGACATGGTTGAGGATAGGAATTCGTGGAGAAGTAGAATTAAAGTTAAGGATTTTTAGAGAGAATTGAATACCTTAGGGCTTAGACTTAACTTATTTAGGTCACATACCATAATGGTATTTCCCTTACATATATTATTATTATTATTATAATTATTATTAGCTTTTATATAGCTGTTAAACTGTGATCTTATTATTAATATTATTATAATTAGCAGTAGTTTTTATATAGCTGTTAAACTTTGATTTCCTTTATTTTGCTTCATACACATGTACTTAGAGCCGAGGGTCTCTCTGGAAGCCACCTCTTTATTCCTTTGGATAGAGGTACGGTGTGCCTACATCCCACCCTTCCCAGACCCTACTTATAGCTTTGCTGTCGGTGGGATTTTACTGGGTATGATTGATTGATTGATTGAGGTCCGAAGTAATACTCAAACATAAATCAGTGAACTACACCGATCATAACTAAGGTGAATACGCTCGAACATTTACAACTCTTTAAACGAGTATATAACAAAGTTTACATGGAATTATGTATCTCTAAAACTTTATAAACAAAAGTAACCGCAACCCTCGGGCTATCACATACATTATCTAGATCCTTACATATGTGGTTAGTCGGCGGGCACACCACGCCACACCCGGTCATCCCTCCGCCATGATGGGCTGAATCTAAGTAATATTCGAGTGGGGAATTGTCTTGTGTATAGGGGTAGTTGCTAAGTACTCGAACGTTGCGGTGTTTGCTGAGCGGTTTCGAGTTGAGCTTGAATTTATAATAGTAATTCATAATTTCTGATCTTGATTATTCTCTTTGCCATGACGAGTTGGTCATAAGATGCCTGTAGAGAATAATTAAGTATATAACATGTTTTATAGTCAACGTATTCACCAGCACATAGCTGACGTATTTTTCCCACATTACAGGTAAACAAATTAAGCAGTAGCATAAATGAATTAGAGTTATTTATAAAGTTAAATGCTTGCTACAAGAAGATGGACCAGTTCTAAAATTACTAAAAATATTTTATTATCAGATGAAACCTTTTTCAAATACTCGGGTATTTAATATCCGAAGAATTTTTATAAATAGCTATTATATTTTAAACAAAAAGTCTTATGCTAAAACAACCTGCAACTCTGATGCCACACCCCAAACAAAGGCGGCTGAACACGCCGGGGCACAACGGATTGCTCAAGAACACAATGACGTTATTAAAGTGACAATATCTACTCAACTCATTTATTTCAACTCAAATACAACTTGTTAAAAGATTAAATACAAACAATTACAACATTATCTAATTAACTGAAGTATCATAAATGTATAATCTAAGTGATAAGTCTACAATCTTCATAAGCATCCTAAAAGTAAACCTGTAGCATGCATAAAAATAAATTTTATCAACACGAATGTTGGTGAGCAATATACAAGTTTTGAGTATATATATATTATATAATGAGGCAAAGTCACAATTTATATGTGTAAATAGAATATAGCAACAACCATTGTAAATGTAAATAACTGAGGATCATTTCTATTTGGTAACAACCAAAATACTCGGATAATGAGGCCTATTCTACTAGCACAAGGCTAAAGTAGTTAGGTGTGCGTATGATCATACTTATTGAGGCTAAACAACAACATTAAAATAAACACTCGTGCACATGCTCAACTTGATGCATAAACAAAAAATCGATCAAATATTTGTATAAACACATAGTGTAGAATTGTGGATTTAGTAATGAGATGTTAAAACATGTAAGTTTGAATATGGTACGCATGCCACCCCCAAAAGTATAAAAGCGTAAAAAGGGGAGTGCGATTACTCACTTGGGATATGAGACTTTGGTGAAGAATTTGTTCAAGAGAAAGCTTCGGGGAAAAGGAGCTCAAAGAGTTAACGTATGAGTCCTAGGTTAAAAAGATCCTTAAGTTAGTTGGGTGTATTGGGAACACTTAAAAGTAAAAAAAATGACAAGTAAAATAAATAAGCAAGGTTTGGGGTTTAAAGTGTAGTAAAACTTATGTAATTTTAAAGTGACGGTTTAAAAGTAAGTTATCTCGATATCGAGTCTTGGTGTTTTATCCATAAGTTTTACTTAACCTTTGTTAAGTAAATGGGTGGGGATTGGTTTAATGCAATAGTGCACGACCCCTTAGATAAATACTAAAACGGGATTTAATGAGTGTTCGGTTTAGTCAATTTGGGTCTTGATAATTTATCAATTCCGAATCCGATATTCCAAAGTGAAATATTATGAGATAACTCATTAAATATAGAAAGCTTAACTAAGTTAGAAGTTCTATGAGGAAGAACTCCAAACGTCAATGTTAAGCGGGCGTTCGGTTTTGTCGGTCCCAGCTTGTTATAAGATCAAGTTGGTTCCGACATCCCAAGTACTTTAAGAAAATATTTATAACCAGTTTGTAAAAAGATCTTAAAATAAAATATGAGATTCAGTGGCCCGAAACACAACTAGTGTGTTTTAAGAGAGTGAACTCGGTTTAGTTCTGTTTGGTTGGTTCAAGACTTGGTACATGACCAAGTTTGGGTCCAACAACTCCATATTATAATAACAAATTCAAAAGTAAATAAAATAACTTAAACTCTTGAATCTTATATACAACTTGTTTTAAAACAATTACATAAAGAGTTAAACGAGAGTTCGGTTTCGGTTCGGTCCTTAACTCGGTATGAGACCGGGGTTGGTTGTCACATACCCAAAACCATAGAACTAGTATAAACTCTAAAAACTCAGATCTTAAACAAAAACAGAAAGCTTAAATGAATCAAAATGTTGAAATGGACTAAAATAGCCTTTTCATGTATATGTGCCTTAGGATGGCATAAACACATAATTCAACTATTGTTGAAGATGAGAAAGCAAATAAGTAAAGTAATATAACATAAACAAACAGAAAAGATGAGTATTAATTACCCAAACCAAATTTAAAAGCAAGAAATAGCTTATGTTTGACTTTAAAAGTCGAACCGTCAAGAACAAAAGGGAAATAAACCATGCAATCCAAAAATTTGAGAGGGTATGAAGTGTGGGCAACTGTAAATGGGTGGGAATGAGTTGGTATTTATAATGAAATGGTTATGTTGCCACCAAGTTACACCAATAGAATTACATGCATTTAAGATGGTTGGTTGGGGGTTAAACGAAGTTAAAACCTTTAATTTAAAAAAATTAATTAAAAGAATTATAATAATTAAAATAAATCTGGACATAAAGTATATTTTATAATTGGTAAAATATTTATGAGATTTATCTTGGTTGGTTTTGGCAACCTTGGTCTTTATAGTTCGTTTTAAGCCGTTTTAGCCATAAAAGTGTGTTTTAAAACACGCTTAAGAGTCTTATAAGAAGAAAAGTATGAAACGTGATTATAACTTAAAATACACTATTTTATTAATATCAAAGGATCAGGTTTAATGTAGAAATACAAATATGAACTAAACCGAAATGACGAATGTCACATCTGATATATTTACAAAACATATACTTACTATTAGTAACATGCTTAGGTCCATGAAGTCGGGTGTGACATTTAACTTGATTTCCTCATTCGTGTCATCGATATTGACATCGATACTAGTATGCGCGTCGGACCTGATGTGGAATAGTCCCTTGAAGTTGATGTACTTTTCCTCTTTGATTGAACCCATTCAGCCCATTTTGGCTCGTGTTTAACAACATTCTACACATGCTTATACTTAAAAGCATATTTCTACTCTTTTTGATACTATTTTTTAGCCTGCAACATGAATGTAAGGCCCCGTTACCGGTGCCTCACATTTGGACGTTGGATTTACTCATAAACGCAGTTCTAAATATCAGAGTTAATAAAAACATACGCGGAATATAAAAACTTTCATAACATTACCGTAATAATTCATAACATGTCTTAAAACATTCATCTTGTCTTTCAAAATCAAAACATAATTATAAAACATAGCAGGTATTCAGATGCCAGACTTTTATTCTTTTGTCATGTGTCCCGCTCACGCCAGCTGTCGCATCCTACTCACATGAGTGCATACTAAAAGTCAGCTACGCTGAGTGGGTTCTAGTTAATCATACATCATATAATACATACTCTTACCTTAAATCATGCATCCGAAGATATATAATGATTACTTTACTAACTTACTTTCATTACATAATATGATACGTACGTTCATAGTTTATTACTTTCATACTTTATGTTTACTGTCCATTCTATCTCAGATATTATTAGGGTCTAATCCCTCTTTCATTTGTCTATCTCAGATATTATTAGGGTCTGATCCCTTTCTTGTCTATCTCAGATATTATTAGAGTCTGATCCCTCTTTACTTCTCTATCTCAGATATTATTAGGGTCTAATCCCTTTCTTGTCTATCTCAGATATTATTAGGTCTGATCCCTTACTTCTTCGTCTCCGTATATATTGTCTTTACATACCCGTAACATACATATACTATCGCTAATCATTATTACATACTCATGTGTAGTACATATATATAAATCATACACAGTTATTTTTCACATACATACCTCCCTTGTCAATACGTGCAATATCGGAAGATCGTTCACGTACCGGCAAGCTTTCGTTCACATACATAACATAATATCTATCACATAAATCATACTTGGCATACGCTTACCATTTAAGGTAAGTGTATTAACTATCTCATCGAGTATGCACACAGCCCCGAAAACATAACAAGGAAATGAGGCTAGAAACTCACCTGAATGCGGTTACGTTCACCATTAATAGTTATTCCCTTCTTGAGTTGTGCACGGCTAACTGTATAATATTTACATGTATCAACTAACTATTGCTACTCATATCGTATTTCTATCTTTATATAACCCACAATGAAACGGGGTCCGGGGGCAGCGCCCCTGGTAGCGGGGTTCTAGGGGCGGCAACTCCTAGCGGGGTCCAAGGGGCAGAGCCCCTGGCTGGGGTTAAGCTGCCAGGTCAGTTTGGAAAAATTTTATTTTTATTAATTGTCTTAACACATTTTCCATTAACATTTTGAATATTTTTCTAAGTTGGGCTTGTCTAGTTAAGCTCAAGATAATGGGCTAGTTTATCTTAAATCAGATATGGGCTTATCATTTATGGATTTAGTTAATTCAGGCCCAACTGGACTCAGGCCCAAGGCCCAACAGAAAACTGTGTGGCCGAGAACCCAAGACAGAGGACTCTTATGTTGACCGAGAACTCTCCTACTCGGCCGAGATCCATCCTTAACCGAGAACCTGTGTTTTCGACCGAGAACTCTGACCGAGAACACAAGGTTGCTGAGAACATGTGTTCTTGACCGAGAACACATGACCTTCCTGGCCGAGAACTCTTGTTGGCTGTCTGTTTGATCGAAAATCATACGGTTTGACCAAGGATTCTCAAATTTGGCCGAGAACCCCCAGTTCAGCTCATCTTTCTATCTTACGTTTCTATCTTGTTGGCTGTCTAACCCTTTTTAGGTATAAAGTTTAAACCTTTATCCCGTTTTAGGTCTAAAGCTTAAAGCTTTATCGGTTTTAAACCCATTTTAGCTAGATCCTTAGCTAATGAATAGATTAAGTCCACTTTTATCATCAAGTTTGCAACTTTATGAAACATCTAGACCCGATCTACTCTAAGATTAAGTTTCATGGCAAAACGTTCATAAAAATGTAACTTTTAAACGTAAGGAACATACCTTTATATGGTTATTAGGTCACGGCTAGCTTGTTATGAAGTATTGATCTTGTATCTAGCTTGTATCCCAAAGATCTATCAATAAAAGGTTTGATTTTTTATCTTGGTTTTCTTGCTCTAGCTTGCGGCCGAAATTGGAAAGGTTGGGTGTGTTTTTTAGGGTGTAGAGAGAATAAGATGGATAAGTTGGATGAAAATGGAAAGATTTAGGGTTTAAGGGGGGTATTTATACTCTCTTAAGCCCATGGACCTAAGGCCCATCTTTCCTTTTTTTTAGTCCATGATTAATCCATCTAATTAACTTATGAATCCCTTTTATCTTATTTTATTTACCAATCCAAATAAACTTTTCCCTTATACGAAATAATATATAAAATATTATTATTTGAAATCTTGGGATGTTACAATGAATTGGTCATCAGACCACCACTTTTATTGAAACATCGCTTGTTGTTAAAAAACTTAGTAAACTTGTTAATCGGTTATGCCATCATTTGCACTGCTACTTTAAATTTTTGGAGCATCAAGGGCTCTAACCGTCTCCATTACAAAAATACTTATAGGGAAAGTCTAGAAATATGTGTTCTTTGGGTTGTTGTCGGTGTTTGAGTTGACGAAGATGCTAATGCACTGTCTAGAACATTTAGGATTTCATTGTATTTAGGCTTGAATGCTTGATGAGATGTTGATTATGATGGAGATCCCACTCAGGGTTTCATTGTATTGCTCATGCATATATATATATATATATATAGAAAAGGGTTAGAATAAAAAGACATAGTTTTGTAGGAAGAGTAAGAATGACATAAAATTTAGAGTTAGGAAACTATGTAGCCTAAATCCTTGATCCTAGGAAACTATTTGGTATTTTAAAAACTACCAATCTCAACCACTAGATCATAGATTCAAGAACTTAGATTTATTCTTACCTTTCTTAGAAAACAATTTCTTTTTATTATAACCCACCCATCCACACACACACACATATATATATATAACTACTGTTTCACTGGCCGGCGGTTTGCGCCGGGGAATGCCGGTTAAACCCGGGCAGTGATAAAACCCAAGCATTGAGTCGGTAAGTCGACACGAATTCGGTCGGTTTCGGTTATGTGCGTTATTGTACCGTTACTAAAACCAAAATTTCCAACGTTTATTTGCTTGGTTGTGGTAAAACCTATGCGCTTGTCGGTCCCGCCATTGAGGCAGTAATTCTACCTGAATTCAGTCGATTTCGATTACGTTCGTTACGTTAGAAGAACTAAAGAAAGGGTGGAAAGTAAAAATCGAGGAGGACCAATGTAAAAAATATAAAAAAAATGAGGTTGACTAATTGGGTGGCGTCGGTTGATAAACTCGGCCGTTGGTAAAACCGTAATTAGCGTTGTCGATCGCGGACGTTGAGGCTATGAATACACGAATTTGATTGGTTTCCGTATATTCATTACAATAAGAGCATTCACATCCCATCCTCTAAATTTATGTGAGGAGAGTATGTAAATTATAGGGTGATGTTTTGAGTGGTTGTGAGTGTAAATTATATGGTGGAGAAAAAAATGTAGTGACTTTTTGTAAATTTGGGGAACATTATTTTCCCCTATTTATTTTTTAATATTTGTTGGATTGGTTGTGAGTAGAGAAGAGAGAAAACTGTAATGATAAAGGTATAAAAAATATTATAATAATTGAACAGGAGAGAGAAATATAATGTTTTTTAGTGTAATTATAGAGATAAGGATGAGGAATGGGATGAGAATGCTCTAACACAACTAAAACAAAAAGATTAAAAAAATTCAATCACCAATCGAGACTTGGCGACACCAAACTTTTTAATTGTTATAGATAATAATGTGTGAGGAGAGAATAAATAACTACAATAGAGACAGTATACATACGGTATGATAATCACAAGGTTAGTGAAGTAGTACTACTAAGTCAATGTTGTTGAGTGTCAATCAGGACATAAAACTACAGACATAGAGATTATGTATACAAGATTCGATGAACGAAATATTCATATGGGTCAGGCACTTGGGTAGTTGGGCGTAGGGGAACATGAACATATTGTGACTAATCTTGGATACACCAATATATACATGTTAAGTGACAACACACTAAAAGTAGTTCGGAACCCGTTGCTCCTTATCATAAGTATTAACTACCCAACAAACCCTAATCACACTAGTTAACATATAATGAATACAAAATTAGAAGTTAACCAAGTATTAACAATATTACGGCCGTTCAAAAAGAAATAACAATATTACGGAGTAGTTGGCCAACAAACATTGCATGTCACCCTAAGATATATGGCTGTGTGCCTCGGCTGACCACAAAAATTGTCGGACTCATGCACTACTTGCATGCTTCCTTTAATCTAATTGAAATACCACAAGAAACAAGCAAGCATCACTTTACCATAGATTTTCTCAATCATGCATATAGCCACTCTAGTTGATTTTTAACTTTATGAACTTATATTAGAGGCACCCTTCTTTACTTATATACACAAGCACATCTTGTGTGATCCATCTGTACATGTAATTACATGCTATTTAAGATCCCGTTAAATCCGCTTTGAAAGACTTCCTTCTCTTGCCAAACATGTCGTCTTTGGACCCGAGTGGATGCAAGAAAAGGAAGAGAGTAGAGAGAGTTTTCAAGTTCAAGGCTTTCGGTGAACAAGGACATCCGATAGAGAGTTGTGGCACGTTTCGAAACAATGTGAAGGCTCTCCTAGAATATGGAAATATAGAAATGGCATTCGTGAATGGAATGACATTTTGGTCGTTTCAACTAGAAGTCCATCACCATCCCCCTTCTAATGTCTTATTATTTGTTGTTGAAGAACCGATTGAGGGGTCACTAAATCGCCATTGCAAGCATTGTATATATGTTGGTAAATATTCTACTTTGCCAAATCATAACTCCTATGAATTTTCCAGATTTTTCTTTTTATTTTTTCAAAGTAGGAAGAAAAGAAGATAGCAAATGGTTGGGAGAGATATTTTTTTTTTTGGGTTTTTAAGATAAAACTAGTTTGAATTTTCTAGGATCCGCTATTTCAAACGGAAAATCTTGAATAATTGTCGTCAAACAAATACATTTTTGTATTTAATGTAGCATGTGGATTTGTCATTTTAAATGGTAGATCCTAGAAAATTCAAATTAGTTCCGTTTGTAACGACGGGACACTTTCGAAACAGTAGCTGACAACATCGATCGGTACAATTTTAGGATAAGCCATTTTAAATGGCGGATTACCAAGAACCAAAAACAAAATATGTCTCTCATAGACATACCATTTGGTCTCTTCTTTTCTTCCTATTTTGAAAACAAAATCGAATTTTCCATAACATGTGCTTTCTATGTGATTATGCAAGCGATTAACCGTTAATTTTGGCACCATGAAAGCACAGGGTGGGGAGACCATATGATATGCAATAAGAAGTATCACTTTCTTGTGCCATCTAAGGATACAATGGCAGCTTTTTTGAGCTATGAAGGAAACCACAGCAGTATAGTTATGGGTAAGTTAAATTTTGTGGAATTAAATGGGCATACAATGCATGGTGTGTTCCACTCTAATGGATTTGGGCATTTGCTATGTGTCAATGGGTCGGAGATGGGTTCGGACTTGGCTGGGCACCGCGTCATGGAATTCTGGAACCGTCTATGTATCTGCTTACAAGCCAGGTTAGGTCTAAACCCTAAGTTGTAGCTACAATATCGTTCACTATATATATGGATGAATTTTATCTATATGCTTACTTTATAATGTGATTGATTTTTGTTACAACAATCTTTACATGCAATTGATATTTATGAAGTCATTAAACTAGTACTTCATCATATATAAAATGTAGCCAAGAAAATTCGGTATGCTAAAAATTTATATTTAGAATTTGTAATTCTGAAAAAAAATTGCATTTTAACCTATAATTTTGAGTTAAAATAATTACAAGTTTGTCATTATCATTATATGCAATGTTTTAAAAACCGGTACGTATCGGTTGGTTATACCGGATTTCGGTAAGACAACCGGTATTTAGAGCTCAATATTTTTAGGTGGTTTGCTTAAACATCATATCGCCGGAATTTTTTTAAACTACTGGTTTTAAAGCCAAGAGATTTTTTGTATTTTTTTGCGACCCATATTTTTTAAAAACGATTTTAACCCAGTGGATAAAATTAAAACGAGTAACACAGTAAACAACGATTCGTGAATCAACCAATTTTGTATTATGCAAATCCAAGGTTGGTTTCTTTACATCTTTTGTAATTGATTAACTTCATATATAAAGTACAAACTTCCTATTTGACTTGATCATTATTCATGTGTGATATTTATTGTTTATTGATGTACTTTACGGTTATTTTTTGAGTTAAAGTCGTACTTATATGGAATTACAAGGTAAATTATTCAACATGGTTGAACCACTCGGTGCATCCCGGTTCAACCGGTTGTACCATTTTCAAACAAATCTGATACGAGTAAAATACCGGTTTTAAAATATTGATTATATGTCATGATTAAATACATTAATGACCTATAATGATTTCTCACACTTTTGGTAGTAAAATAAAATACCCTTGAATAACTTAAAAATTATATGTGTGTGTATGCGTGTGTGTGTGTGAATTGTAAGTTTTATTATAAAATATTAATTTTTTTTTTCTAAAACAATTAATTTACACTATTCAACTCTACTCCTAAATTTAGGGGTTGTTTGAGATTCCTTATTTTTGCTCCTTATAGCTTATAACTTATGGGTTATAACTTATAAGGTGTTTGGGAAAGTTGAGTTTTGTGAGTGTATAAGGTATAAGTTATAACATTGTAACTTATACCTTATGCCTTAAATAAGGTATAAGGAGATAAAATAAGGAATCCCAAACACTCCCTTAGATTATTTTGTTCACCACGATACTTGAAAACTAATCAGTTTTCAATTGACAGTTAATTATTACGAGAATAAATAGAGCAAATCTAAATCGTTTATTATTATTATTACATATTTTTAAAGTTTTGTATTTTTTAATTACAAATGTGCATATTTTGTATAAAAAAACCACACTAATTTGTTCAAATATATATTTTTATAAATTTTAATAATTTACTTAGACATGAGTAAATTACATGTAGGTAATACAACTTACACGTGTAGTTTTTGTATTTAAACAACACACGCAATTATAATGCATTTAAGGACATTGTAAACTTTTAGTCTTTTAGAGTATTCACATCTCATTCCCTAAATGTATGTGAGGAGAATATGTAAATTATAGGGTGAGGTTTTGAGTGGTTGTGAGTATAAATTATTGGGTGGAGAGAAAAATGTAGTAATTTTTTGTAAATTTGAGGAAACATTTGGGGAACATTGTTTGCCCCTATTTATTTTTTATTATTTGTAAATTTGAGGAAACATTTGAAGAACATTGTTTGCCCCTATTTATTTTTTATTATTTGTTGAATTGGTTGTGAGTAGAGGAGAGAGAAAACTGTAATGATAAAAGTATAAAAAATATTATTTAATTAAACATGAGAGAGAAATGCAATGTTTTCTAGTGTAATTATAGAGATAAGGATAGAAAATAGAATGAGAATGCTCTTAGTAATTAAAACTGTTTATGATACAGTGTTAAATAAATTTACTTATAATAGTTTATGGGACAAGAGTGATTTTAATGCACCATTATCTACTTAACTTTTGATTAGTGAAACAATATTTACACTTTTGCCTATGTCTTTTTCCATACACGTTTTCTTCATTTATTCTCTCTAAACACATCAAATCATCCCTTCGTACACTTCTGTCTTTTCTTCTATCCATTCATTCTTTCACCCCACTTCTCGCAACACCACGTGACTACCCCCCACCCCCACATAACCTACACCATCACCGCCACCACCAATCCACCATTGTCCACCATCATCGCCACCGCCACCACCACCACCACCCTCGCCTGCACATGACCACCACCACCACCATCGTGGACACCGCCACTTGACCATCACCACTACCACAACCACCGCCACCACCACTAGCACAACCATAACCACCAGTACCATCACCACACCACCTATGTCACTTGTCGTACCACCATTATTTCCATTGCCACCAGCACCGTGACCATTGCTGCCACCACCACCATACACTATCTAATAAGTGACCACCAACACCACCACCACCGTCACTGCCGCCATTACCGTTATTGGTAAATCTTCTTTATCTGAGACAGTAGTAGTTTTGCCATTTGTACCTTTTCGTATTTTCTTATATACCAAATTCTATAAAATAATGATTCATTCCATATTATAGTTTAATTAAACTAGACAATAGATTTTGTAATGATCTATTTCATTCCGTTATCCATTTTATTCCATCGTCTTTTTCATTCCATCGTCTATTTTCATTTCCCCATAGCAAACAAACACTAAGGGTAGTTCCATATAAATTTTGTTATGTATGAATACAAGTACCATCTTTCATTAATTAATAATTGAGGAGAGTAAATAAATAAATTTCATTTTACTTAATTAATACAATCTTTAACACCAAATTTAGAAAAAAACACAAAAGGGAAAATCGATCCAGAAGAAGAATTTGATTAATTAAGAAAATTTGTTTTAAATGATCTTAACTATTAACCGTTGGCAAATAACATTCCCTACTAGTGAATTGGCTGATGATGGTCCCAACTTTT
This sequence comes from Bidens hawaiensis, assembly GCF_021521415.1. Classification (NCBI taxonomy): domain Eukaryota; kingdom Viridiplantae; phylum Streptophyta; class Magnoliopsida; order Asterales; family Asteraceae; genus Bidens; species Bidens hawaiensis. The sequence goes on from NW_027500608.1 coordinate 21,699, forward strand.
AACATATTTGTTCACATTGATCCACGACTAATGAAATGTCAACTCTGTTAGTATGATGCTTATGTGACACACACAAAAAACTTGATTATCTGGCATAATACGTAGCAACCAGACATAATAGTAGTAGTGGTGGTGGTAGTGGTGGTCGTTGTGATGGTGGTGTTAGTCATCTTCGTCGTGGTAGTGGTGATGGTGATGGTCGTGGTCGTGGTCGTGGTGGTAGTGGTATTGGTAGTGCTAGTAGTAGTAGTAGTAGTAGTCATGGTAGTAGTGATGGTGATGGTAATGGTCCTTATCGTGATAGTCGTAGTAGTGGTGGTGGTAGGTGGTGGTGATGGAGTGGTAGTTGTAGTAGCAGCAGCAGTAGTAGTGTGGTAGTAGTCCTCAATCCCACCCTTCTTCATCCCCTACCCTACCTCTACCCCTATCATCCACCTCCGACCACCACCTCCAAACTACAACGACCACCACGTTCTTCTTCCTCTTTTTGGCGCCACGCACCACTAGCAACGCATCACTGTCCATATTCTTCCTCAATTTGATTAGTCTAAGGAGTAGTGATCGAGTGATCAATTGATGACTCTCTCTAGAGAAAATCGTCGATTCTATTCTCGTTCGTGACAAATGTCATGCACGAGAAATGGTTTTACCACAGTAGTGGTGATGGTGATGGTCGTGGTCGTGGTGGTAGTGGTATTGGTATTGGTAGTGCTAGTAGTAGTAGTAGTAGTAGTAGTAGTAGTAGTAGTAGTAGTAGTAGTAGTAGTAGTAGTAGTAGTAGTAGTAGTAGTCATGGTAGTAGTGATGGTGATGGTAATGGTCCTTATCGTGATAGTCGTAGTAGTGGTGGTGGTAGGTGGTGGTGATGGAGTGGTAGTTGTAGTAGCAGCAGCAGTAGTAGTGTGGTAGTAGTCCTCAATCCCACCCTTCTTCATCCCCTACCCTACCTCTACCCCTATCATCCACCTCCGACCACCACCTCCAAACTACAACGACCACCACGTTCTTCTTCCTCTTTTTGGCGCCACGCACCACTAGCAACGCATCACTGTCCATCTTCTTCCTCTATTTGATTAGTCTAAGGAGTAGTGATCGAGTGATCAATTGATGACTCTCTCTAGAGAAAATCGTCGATTCTATTCTCGTTCGTGACAAATGTCATGCACGAGAAATGGTTTTACCACAGTAGGCCTTTGGGGAGTGGGCTTCCTTAATATGGGTGGCGGGGCATGTTACTATCATTGGTTGCGATCGCGGGTATTGGTGGTCTTTTGTTAATAAATATACCCGAGTGGCTAGACTTTGTTGGTAGTAAAGAAAAAAAGGAATTTGATTAATCAAAAGGCTTTGTCATAACAATATTGATGTACCACTTTATTACAAGAGATGAGAGTTCAATTAGTATAATACTAGGTTAGTAACATGTGTATACAGGCTGAAATATTATATAATGTCAATAAAAATTTTTATATATTCGATACAAGTTATATGTGAAATCAAACATAGAGTGTATGTCATAGCATATGAAACAATTATAATTATTTAAAAAAAAATTCATAATGTCAAACAATTTAGTAAGGTCTAACAATTTCTTATAAATGAAATTATATATTTCACTAAATATAATAGTGACTAAGGATTAAAACATAAATTGTTCATAAAAGAAATAATTCAATGGAAAAAGTTTCCATCGGGTTTAAAAGTATTTGTTGTTTCAACAAACTTGTTTTGAACCAAATAAGAATAATGAATTTGACTTTTAAGTTAGAAAACATTATTATTTAAAATAACTCGTTTCGACTCAAACTTATTCTGATTTAACTGTTTTTTACCCTCCCATTTTGACCCGAACTAATTTGATATACTTATAAAACAACTTGTTTTGACTCGAACTTATTTTACTCAAATAACACATTGATCTAAACTTGTTATGAACCAAACATGAACCCATACCGCCAATTTAAATTATTATAAAACTAATAATACATGAATAATGAATTTTATTTTTATGTTGGAAAATGCTATGATTTTAAACAACACAATTCGACCAGAATTTATTCGAATCATAATTCTTTTTTACACGCATTTTTTGACCGAACCAATTTGATATTCTTTTAAAACAACCTGTTTCGACCCAAACACTTTCCGTTTATAACTTGTTTCGAGCCGAACTAACTTTACTAAAAAAACCATTGACTTGAACTAAATATGAGCCTGGTTCGTCATTTTAAATTAACATAAAAACTAAGAAGACATGAATAATAAATTTATCTTTGATAATAATATAATTTTAAGAAAATCATAATTTGTTTAATTGAGCTAAAAAGTTAAAACTAAATGATAATAATTGCATTAACTATTATATCATTTAACATCAAAACTAATTAAATTGAAGGAATGATAATTAAAAAATTAGTTAATTAGGTGAAATACATATAAATGAAAATTGATTAGTTGATATTTCATATATGGATGGTATATTTGAAGACCATATGAAAAACATGTGTTACTTTTATATATTAGTTAGATAATATTAGGTGAATTTAGTAGGTGTTGCTTTAAGTCGCTAGAAAAACGAGAAGAATTTGATTAATGTCATTTCATTAACGACTGGAAATGTAAGATTATTTCCAGCAGTTTCTCGATATTTATTTCTATAATTACATTAAAAGTAATTAGATTTTTTCTTTACTTTTAATTAAATAATATTATTGTTATACTTTTGTCATTACTTTTTATCTATTCTTCATTCACAACTATTTTTAAAAAACATTAAAAAATTATATATGAAAAACAGTGTTTCTTTAAATTTATTTATGAACATTAACTTTTTTCTTTACTTTTAATTAAATAATATTATTGTTATACTTTTGTCATTACATTTTATCTGTTCATCATTCACAAACATTTTCTAAAAACGTTAAAAAAATTATGTATGATAAACAGTATTTCTCTAAATTTATTTATGAACGATAACTTTTTATTTCTCCTGAATCTATAACCACCTACAAGTACTCTATACAAGATAGAGAACTCACCGACAAAAACATGAATGACCTGTCGTGAATAGTTCGGCACTTCGGTAATATTTATGTATGAGCATTCGATAGCTGGTATTTTATTTCCAGAAAATCAATATATACTAGGTACATATAATATTTATGATACATAAAACAAGCAATGAGTTGGCAAAGCTTGCACACGCCTACACACCATATTAATTCGTTACTGATTTTGAAAGCACAATTTAAACATGGGCAAAGGACGTAAGTGTAAAACAGCTTTATATGTTTTTCCATTTTTAATAAAAAATTAAAAACTATATATTTCAAAACAAAGCTCATAGTCACTAATACATTTCACCAACCATATCAAAATTACCAGTCTAATACATTTCACCAACCTATCAAAATTATCAGTTAATTGCTATTTGTTAATTTGTAATAAATAAAGTGAATGAGTCGAGTTAAATTGAGTTCGGCTAAGCTTTACCTTGGCTCGTTTAACTTATGAGGGTTCGAGATCAAGTTCAGTTTGTATGAAGTTTTATTTATGAATCTTGAGCTCTCCCATAAGTAGTTTTATAAGTTCGAGCCTATCTATTTATTATTTATTAAAAATTTAAATATTGATAATTACAATATGTATCATCAACCAACAATATATTATTTTGTATTTTTATCATAAAATTATATATAACAATTAATATGTTAATACACATTTTATTTATATAAAAAAACTATGTAAAAATCATACTCGTGTTTATGCTCCCGAGCTCCATAAGTGAAGCTCAAAATCATGTTCATTTACTACACGAGCTTGTTTTAGGCCTCGGTTCATTTAAGCTCGACTTAAATTGAGCTTTTAAAGAGTCGATCTTAGGTACATCACGTGCGACTTGTCTCGTTAAACTGGTTGTTTAGTTTCTATCGGTGACTAGTAAAATAAAGAAAAAAAAATGTAAAGTTGGTTTCTATTTATATATACACTATTAGTAAGTTTGGTGTGCAATAATGGTTGTAAATTATTAATATATATTTTAACTTTTTTACTTTAAACCCCAGTATGCTTTTCACATTTTACAACTTTGTCATAAAACATTTTTCTTTTTTCTCTTATAATTTTCTACTTTCAACTTTGATTCCTTATGCTTTTCATCTTTTACAATTTTTTTAACGTCTCAGTCTTAATTTTGCTAGTTAGCTCGTCGCAATGCGTGTGTGTGGTTTAGCTTTTTACGTCTACTTTTCTCGTTTAACGACCCTGTCAACAAGCGGATCCTAAGTCGACTTATTTATTATTTTCATTGTTTTACGTTTTGGTTTAATTATTGTGTGTTAACACGCTACAACAAACGTGCGTTAAACACGCCGCAACGAGCATACGTGGTTCAACATTTATACATCTACTTTTGTTCGGTATTACACCCCCGCAGTAGCGCAGGGGTGTTAATACTAGATTTACAACATAATCCATCCAACTTTTTAAAACTTCACCTTCTGGTTTTGAAGTTTAGCCTTCATGTCATCTATGCATATTAGGCTTTGGCTAACCTGGTGCTAATCATCTAGTTCTTTGCAACAGGAAAGTTAGCTTGATTGATTTGGCAAAGCAGAAGAACATGGATTTGAGACTCCTTCATGGGGCAGCATATGAGCAGTCATGGTTCGGTAACTGGGGTTACCAGTTTGGCCGAGGAAGCTTCGGTGTCACACGACAAATGTATCAAAAATCCCTTGAAGCCCTCCAGAATATACCTTTATGCATTCTTGCTCATCATATTGGCAATTCAAATATGGATATACCAATCTTGTTCTCTAGATACCAAACGCTTTCAACTCGTTCTTTGTTGACCCTTGGTGATCTACTCAGGTTCATGCTAGACCTCAAACACCGGCTTCCTAGAGAAAGCGCTTTGAATACATACAACCCGGGGATCTTGGTTGAAAATTCTTGTAGATGGTCCCCTAAACGTATTGAGATGGCCGCACGGGTTATTGTTGAATCACTAAAGAAAGCGAAAATAAGATGGGTTTCAAGGCAAGAAGTTAGGGATGCTGCTCGTGCCTATGTTGGTGACACGGGTTTGCTAGATTTTGTGCTTAAGTCGTTAGGGAATCATGTAGTCGGGAAGTATTTGGTTCGTCGATGTTTGAATCCGGTAACCAAAGTTTTAGAGTACTGCTTAGAAGATATTTCCAACACTTTAACTAACCAAGAAGAGTTTGTTATAAATGATTCGAAGTTGAAAGCTCGGTACAAGATCTCTAGAGTTCAACTCATGAATGACATGTCTTACATATATAGGCACATCCTTAGAGGACAAACCAAAGAAATGGATAGAACTATAATTTCTTCCATTTCATTAGCATCAAGAATAGTCCTTGATACCAAGTACTTCATTAAAGATTATAGTGCGGAAATATTTTCAAAATATGAATCAGAAACTGGAGAACAATTGAAACTTTATTGCACCATAGCGATACAAGACAAGGGAGAAATCTATGGGCACGTCGAAGGTGAAAAGAAGTTAATTACCGCACCATACGAGACCATAATGTTAAGAAACAACACAACATTTGATGAGCTTATAGAAGAAGTGGAGAAAAACTTTAAGGAAATATATTGGGGGCTAAAGAGCTTCGTGTTAGGTTCAATAATGAACATAAATCCTAAAGGATCTGATCAGGTGTTTAGAGTTACCAAGTCTGGAAGCAAACTTGTGTTTCAAGGTAAATTACTTGAGACGGGACCGAATCATGAAAGTATATACGAAAGTGGCTCACGACAAAGATTCTTTGTGGATTGTGGTTGCGGAGCAAAAGACGATGATGGTGAAAGAATGGTGGCTTGTGATATTTGTGAAGTTTGGCAGCACACAAGGTGTTTGAACATTCCAAACAATGAAGAAATTCCAAATATATATGTTTGCAGTCGATGCGAACAAGACATTCTAGTTTTACCAGCACTACCATAGTAAGAAACTAGCTTAGAAATCTTGCTTGATTCATATGTTACCAGTTATCTGTAACTATGCTACTATGTTATTTTTCTTTTAATGCTCTCTTACACTACTCTTGCAAAAGTGGTGTCTTTTATGAAATTTGTGAGTTCCTACTTTGAATTTTTATCCGCTGCGTTCGATAAGGTGTATAATCCAGTTCGTTTAATTTTCCCAGTGCATACATCTTTTTGTTGTCTTTACTCTAAAAGATCAATGAGTTACTTACTTTCATGCTATCTTTTTCCCAGTGTAGCACTTGTATTACTATTTCTATTTGATTGATGAATTCATCATCATCTAGGCGATTGACACAATATGACGCTTTGATGGACACTATGAATTACCAAGGAGCTAAGGTGTCAAATTCTTAAAACAAAATTAATGGCATTGAAGATGACGTTTAATGCGATTCATTTTTGACTGACCCTTCAACTTTCTTTCTTTTCACTATAAAACCAAGGTGACACTTGTTTGTAATTAAACTAGAAAACTTTTAAAATTTTGAGAGGCTTTGTATACTCTAAAAAAACTCAACAAATATTTATGTTTCAACGATCTTGAAGATTTTTTTTTCAAGCTCAATGGTCTATTTCAGCAGATCAACTGCTCTTTGCTGTTGTATCGTGGATATAGACGTGTTATCAGTCGAGACAAAAAATCTGTTTTAAGAGAAATAGTGTCAAACACGGGCCTCGGCCTTTTGCTTCTACCCCTTTCTTTGTTTGTAATTCGTATTGTAATTTCCTTTCAAGTTATTTTGTTTTCCATTCGTGTTGTATTTTATAGATAAAATTGTGAATGGTTTCCCCACAATAAAACCGTTAGTTACCTAAGTCCAACCACTCTTAGTGTTGGAGTAAGAATCGTAATGTTCGACGATGAATTAATTATTTGAACCCATTTTCTTTTAAAGTAGAGTACTGTTTAATAGACATATCCCAGAATTAATCGACTACATTAGTGATTTATTTTCAAGTATGGAAGATTGCCAAAAGCCTCTTGAACACGATAAACATTAATTCTACCAAGTGCGATACATGGGAATGATTATTGGACAAAGAAGACAGTTTCTCGGTTAACTCAATTTCTTATGCAATATGTAGCTTGGGGAATCAAGAGTATGATTGGAATAATTGGGTGCCTATTAAGATCAACATCTTTAAGTGGTGAGTCATATATGAAAATAATGAAAGGATCAATCCCGACATGTGTTGCTTGGCTAAAAGGTATACGTGCCTTCGAGTTTGTACTCTTTATGTGTTCACAAGATGAGTCAACAGATCTAGTGTCATGAGAAATCGCTAATTTGTTATCGATTCTAATTGTCCAATGGTACAAAATCCAACCAATCTTCTGTAACAAATATACTCAATATTCATAATTTTGTCTGAGTAAGAAGAGAAAAGATAACTAACTGGTGTCATGTTAAGGGTGGCACGTTGGTGCATATGGAAGCCGCGGCACAATATATCGAATCTTCAACAACAAAGAAGCAACACGTTATATTGGAAGACAAAGAAATTAGGCCATTTTTAGTTGAAAAATAGAGGAAATGAAATGATCCTACTATTACTTAGCACAAGTGGTGTAACTTTATTTTTTCCTAACTTCACCATTCTTGTAACTAGGGGTATAACCGAGCAGATCTGAACTTGTGCTCGTTAAGGCTCGAGCTCAGCTTGTTGAACAGAGAGATCGAGCTTGAGCTCGCTTAGACTCGTTGAACAGAGAGATCGAGCTTGAGCTCGCTTAGAGCTCGACTCATGAGTTTTTTTAAGTTCGAGCTTGTACAATAATTCTTTTATTTGTATATTCTCACTAGGGATGAGCTCGGGATGGTACCAGTACCAATCTTGAAAATTAGAAATATTTGGTACCGTAAACGAAACATTCGGTTCGGTACGGTACCGGTATTTCGTGAAAATTACGGAAATACCGGTACCGTACCGATACCGAAAATTGAAAACTTGGTACCGATTTGGTACCCCACGGTAAAAAAAACGCTCATATCTAATTCTCATAGTCATTTACACACACACACACATATATATATATTTATTATAACTACAAATATTATATATTACTTCATTATATCTATAATAGTTATTATATAGATATATTAAATTGAACTTACATGAATAAGTTCGTTTAGGCTCGGAAGCTGGGCCGAGCTCAACATGTGAAGCTCGGGCTCAAGCTCGTTTAAGCTCGGCTCAATTCAAGTTTTTTACAAGCCGGTCTCGAGCAACTCAGTAGCGGATCGGCTCGTTTACACCCCTACTTGTAACTTGTCACAAAGCAAAAAGGAATCTCGGCTGTTTCAGTCAATAGACAACATTCTCGACCTGTCAGCTTCTACCTGTAGCATCTTAGAAAAGAACATGGAAATCCATCAATTTTTTCCTAAGAAACAACCTGAAACAAACAAAATGTTGTATATTTCCCTTGTCCTCATATCTGTGTATGTGGATCTTATGTATCCGATTCCATGGGTTGATAGCTGATACACATATATATGATGCTCTTGGAATTTTGTGGTTTGGATTAAGTGTGGTGGTGGAACATTTATCTCTTGACTCTTTCTAAAAGTATCACCTCTTTTCTGACTCTTAATTACCTTCATTAATCCACTCATCATGGTTCATGGCCAATCACATTTAAACTTAAAAATAATATTAATTGTACTTTGTTAAAATTTGAGGTAAAATGACTATAATTATTGAATTTTTAAGGCCCTTTCTGTTGGAAAGTTGATATGTTGTATTTGGGCTAATGCTTTCCTTAATGGGTTGCCTATAAGTTTGTTAGTGGGCCTCCATTGATGCTACTAAAAAGTCACTTATAGAGTTATAGGTAGAGGTGCAAAAATCGGGGTTTTCAAATACCCGGATTTGGGTATGGAATTGGGTTCGGGTATGACCGTGTATTGGAAAATCGGGTATTAGTAATAACCGGTCGGGTTCGGGTCCGGGTATTTTCTCTAAAAACCATACCCTATGCATCAGGTTCGGGTCGGGTATAGAACTGGGTATTCAAAAACCGAGTATTTGAATACCCTATTTTTGGTATTGAAAAAACCCTATTTTCGGGTTTTTTGGGGTTTTTTTCCGGGATTTTTCGCGTATAGATTGGATTTTTTAAAAGTTTGCACTTTTTAGGGGAATTTTTCAAGTATTTTTAAGGTATTTTTCGGGTATACGTCGGGTATTTGAAATACCCAGTTTCGGGTAATGGAAAAACCCGGTTCCGGGTATGTAACCGGTTCGGTTTTCGGGTATTACCGGGTACAAATCGGGTCCGGTTTGGGTTCGGGTTTTAGTACCGAAATGCATACCCTATCCGTACCCTACGAGTAGGGTCGGGTACGGATTTGGATATTAAAAACCCGGGTATTAAAAAAACCGGTTCCTGATTTTTATTTCGGGTCCGGTTCCGAGTTCAGGTTTTTTTTTGCACCTCTACTTATAGGTAATGAAGATGTTCAACGGACACCCTCATGAGTTTCACAATGTACGATTACATACTTATGAATTTACGAAGTTTTATGATGATTTTTATTAGGGATGAACAGTATTGATATCGATCGGTACCATCATTATCGATAGGTACCAAAGTTTTGAGTTTCGGTACTGGTATTTCCTAAAGTTTACCTTCAATACCGATACCAAAAATTTGTGATTTTCGAGATCGGGATTTTCGGTACCGGTATTAGTACCTCGATCTCATACCTAATTTTTATAGTTTAATATTTCTGAAAATAAATTTTGAAAAACGTGTTGTTTTCACAATGTTGTAGCATTTAGTCTTCTTTTATGGGCTAGCTTATAAAGTTGGTTGTATTCCTTTTTGGCCTAACTATGTCGGTTTTGTAATTTGAACTTTTCAGCTTTTCGCTAACATATTTACATATTATTTCGTCTTAACATAATTAGTCTTTTATATTAAACAGGCCTTCATAATTAATTATGAAAAACTAATGATGAATAACTCTCCATTTAGGGGCCGGGAAGGGGCACAAACAGGTATCGGGTACATTACATGCTAGGAGAGGAGCACCTCTTGTTATTGTTCCAAAACGTGTTGTTCCGGACACGCAAACCGGCCCACGCCAGATCGTCCCAGGCCCATCACGTGAGATGTAAATCAGCCTCACTCAGCGGCAAGGCGATTGACGCTTAGGATCGGTTTCGAACCCACGACCTCTAGGTTATTGTTTCAAGTCTTACACCCCCTTAACCAACTGAGCTATACGACGGGAACGCACCCCTTGTTATTGGGGGTAGTCATTTAAGGTAGTGGTAATAGGTAGCAAGTAACCGATTGGGGTAGTGGGTATTTGACTTTACAAGTGGGCACTCAACCCATTATTCATAATCTTTTATAATTTTTTTTTCTAAATAACGGTTTTGGGGTATTTGAGATGGGCATCACCTATGATTTGTCGCAAATTATGTACTATATTTTGATCTTACATGCACTCATTTTATATATTTTAACATATTTACGCGACCATAACGATTAAGATGATTTTACAGCGAAACACAAGACAAATATTATGCCAAGAACAATTTATGCTGCTTATAAGAACGTTACATGATAGTTTACGAGTGGTTCGTTTATGTATGCTTGGAGGCTGGTTTGGTGGTCCCTTGGACGAGTGAACGTATCATATAAAAACGAATTTAGCATAAAAACGTAGAAATCAGTCAACCTCAGTGATCAAATCAATATAATGGTTGTGATATTAATTCAATTATACTTTTGAAATTAGTTGGAAGTTAGTAAATATGTAAACGATAAAACAGAGAATTTCCTCTTGTGGTGAATATTTTTTTTAAATAGGAAGGGTGGAGGTAGGGATATCCAAACCGCTCGTCGCTTGTTTGGATTATGCTTGCTCGTTTTTTTGTTCGATTGTAAACCAGCCGCTTTGCTCGGTTCGATTTGTATCCGAGCCAAGGAACGAGCAAATGTCTGCTCGGTTTGGTTCGGCTCGAATATTTTTAATTTATTTTATATATAATTATATATTAACAAATATATAAATGTATAGACAACAAACATAAAATATAATAAAATATAAGTATACAATTTTTTAGACTCTTTAAAATTTTTCCTATTAACAATTTTATAGTTTTATTAGTTCGATTCAAGTTTCAAAATAGTAAAAGTTTATTTACATGTTCATTATACCTCACTTTAAACTAAACCTAAAAATTTACAACTTATTATACGTTTGTCTAAAAACTACTAATTTGTTTACAAAATATTTTATTTACAGCCTTCAAACTTGTTTCTTATTGAAATTTTAAAGTGAAAAAGAAATAAAAAAATGCTCCAAATCGCTCGATTTTCGATCGAAAAATGCTCTATTCGATTTTGGATCGTTTCGTTTTTCGCTCTATTCAAATTTCAGCAGTTCGGTTCAGTTCGGTTATAAACGAGCCATACAACGAACAAGTCTTCGTTCGGTTCGGCTCGACTCATGAACAACCCTAGGTGGAGGGTGTGGAACTTTAAGGGCACCCAAAGTACTCTAAGCTACGACCAATCATACACTGCTATGCGCATCTTATTTTAACCCCGAACTACTATAAAGGCTGGTGGCATGTCACTGAACTACACTGACAGAATTTTAAATTTTAATAATTTAAACACAATAAAATTAAAACTTTCATTAAAATTATAAATTACATATTTCAAACTAAAAAAACAAACATAAACATAGAAAAACTAATCTAAAAATCACAAGGAAAACCGAATGTTTCCGCTACATCACGTTTACGCTTCAATAGTGGACCGGTCAAACCTTTATGTGACTTCCTATACGCCTTCATGTCGTTTCAAACTCTTGTCGCCCCATCGCCAGCTCGCCGCCCGATTTTTTCCACCGCCGTGGTCTAACTTTCGTGTGACTTTCCTTTTCATTATGGCCTCCCTTTTTTGTTATCTTCTCGATAATGTGTAGGATTCAAGTGTGTCAGTGAAATTGCTTTAAATTGCTGGACGACTTGGAATTTGTCTTTGTTTTTCTGATCTTGAAGGAGTGAGATCATCATTGAGGTCCCACATATAAGCATTGACATCCTCGTCGGGTGAACTCGGGGTGTAGTTGTCGACTTTTGATGTCCGTCTTCTTTTGTTTGTTGGAGTCAGTATCAGACGATTCACCTACCAATGAGACCTGAAACCATTTAGGATGCTTTCATATAACCTCCCATGCTTCGACATGTTTAAAACTACCCTTATGTATTTTGTTTTGAATTCTTTCATAACATTTTGCATCGCTTGAAGATCATTACACCCACTCTTTCTCACACGATCCTATGTAGTTAAAAAAATAATAATTAATGCAATAGTAATAAACAAATAAACATAGCTTGTATACAAAAAAAAATGAAAGTTTACCGCTTGTTGCCATAATCCGTTATAATATTTAACATTTCTAAGCATTGGAGTCCGCTTTGAATTGAGTTAATGAATGGTTTGTTCACTCTTGCCCACGAGTTGGTTGAAATGTTCAATGATTCTACCCCTAAAACCATCACTTTTTTTTTGTTGGTTTCTAACCTTTTTGTCTTCGGAAATATGAACTCATGATTTCGCCAACGCCTCCTCTTGATTGGATGTCCATGGTACACTCGCCATCAGACCTTGGAATTTTTTTGTTGGTTGGGTTGTTCATCTTGCGTTTCTTGAACTTCCATTTGATCATGCTCCTCCTCCTCATCACCTAAATTATATTTTTCAAACTAAGGTTGATAGTATGCTTGTGTTTCCGGGCTTCTTCATCATCCTCGCTATAATCTTGGCTTCTCATTGAAGACAGATTAAACCCCATTTGATCCTCCACAGAGTAGTGGCGTTACCTGGGTGAAATTAGAATAAGGGGTGTCACGAACATTGATGGTTGGCTATAAAACAGGGTTTAGTAGCCTTGTGATTGTTACTAGAACCAACACCTCTACTGGTCCCTCTACCTGCCCCTCTACCTCTACAATTTTTTGGATCCATTGGGTAAAAATTGGGTAGAAAGTGTATGTGTTTTGTGTTATGTTTTATGATTGTATAGAAAGTGAATGTGTTATGTAAATTGGAATAGATGAGATTTTAAACAGGAAAGTAGAAGGTACTTATTAATTTGGAATTAATTGAAAAATAGGAAATATAGTCGTTCAATGACTATATTCTTTGTTTGTGTATACGGGTTATAATACCCTGAACAAGTATTCTCCAATGAAAAAAGTGAGGTTGGTAACGGTGTGCACCTGCGACCCGATATATCCTAAGCCATTACCCGAGCTCTACATTCTCCACCCTAAGCAAGCAGCGGGTACCACTGGACCACCATCCGAGCAATGTCTATATTTCATCTTCTAGAATATATATCTTGCAAAACAAAAACTAATAAAAATTTAAAAAATGACACCTACCCCCTGGTTTTAATCTTATATATAATTTACAAGTTTTAGAACCCGTGTGAAGCTCGAGGTAATTCAAAGAAATACAATAATTTTTTTAGAAAATTAAATAAATTTTTTTTTTAAATTTTTTTTTCATTATATAGAAACATAGATATTACATCAACATAGCAGGTAGGCGGACAACAAGCTGCGCCGCCACCCCTTTCTGAATTGCAAACCCTAACCTGCTAAAAACATACCCCTGCCCCTTTGGAGTCGACACATTGCTATGCACAACCCGTTAGACCCTGGTTAGGAAACGGATAGCTTCCGGTGCCAAGGAGCCAAAGGTATCGAAAGCCAGAGGAACAAAAACATGTTGGTTCTCTTCACAGGCTTTAGCATGTTTCTCCACCTTCTTCGTTTCAGCCCTTTTCATTGTTTGCCCAGCTACAAACCCATTATCTCTCAAACCAGCTAAGGGAGATACCCCTGTGAGGTCAACACAAGTGTGTTTCCCCCCGGCCCAACCAAAGACGAGCAAATCTGCCGGTCGTAGAGTATTCTAACGCAATTTCTTTTAATTAAATAATTAAATTAAAAAAATTATATTTATCAAATTAAATGGTTTTATAAGTTCAAGTTATATTTTCTAATAGACTATTCATACGAATACGTGGTGTATTCTAACGCAATTTCTTCACAATCACATAAAGATACACCTCATTCGTTTATATATAGCCTCTTTTCACCCAAAGAGGTATGTGATTCGTTCAAGTGGAATTGTAAAAGGCATGTAATTCATAATCGGACAAACCCTCGATAGAGGAATTGAAAGTCTAACGAAGTTGTAAATTCTAATAGAGGCTTTTTATGTCTTTATGGAACTTTTAATATAGCATGGTCCATCAATACCCTCTCTTCCTTGTTTTTCCTCAACAAATATTTGGTTTCATACATTATTCAGATTCCTTTCGTCTCTCACATATATCTTTGCCCACCCTTTTAAAACGAAAAATAATTTGAAAACTTTGACGCATTGGTTGGATATATAGTAAGTTTTATGAAAATATCATTCAATAATTCTTAAGAAAAGTACCCAATATGATAAAGGATGGAATAATTTTATTGTTGGAAAAGTTTGGATTAATATGAAAAAAAGAGTTTTTTTTCATCAAGTACAAAAACGTATTTTTTCGCATCTTGTAGTTAATATAATTGTTAACTTTCGTTTACGTTCTATGTTGTGAGAGTTTCGTAACCAACCAAACCGTCTAAAACGGACATAAAATGAATGAGATATCGATATCCGAAGTTGAGTGTATAGAATGTTAAAGTTGTCAACTTTAACAAATAAAGTGAAAGAAGCGGAAACTTGTCCTACATTGGTGGAGAGCCAAAACCTTGAATGGTTTTTATGGGAGAAGCACTCCTCACTTGATGTACTCTTAAAAACATCACATTCATGTGAGACATTCAAGAGTGCACGCGTGCACGACCTTACAACAACCCGGCCATTTACATTCTTAACTTGGTGTGCCAAGGCGACTTTGAATTAATTCGTGGCGTGTTTGATTGGTCGGGACTCTCAGAGTGCCGCGCTAGCATGCGTGGCTTGTCGGTAGTGGTTTTGTGGCTGTTGAGAGTCTACTAAATGTAACATATGAAAGGTTGGGAGTTGTGATTGGAATTGATTTAGTTATTACGATAATTAATCTTTATCAACTCAAGAGCCATCATCTTTCACTATATATAATAACAAGATGAGTCTTACATGAAGGCTTGATCACTCTCACTTTTGCAACACCTCACAAACAAAGAGCGCGTTACGCAAAGAAGGTTTCCACAATTCTGTTTCTTCTCCTTTCTTTAAAGTTTCGAGTTCTAATTCGGATGCTCGGTCCTCCTTGACAATATTATTTGCTTCGATTGTTGTACCATGTGAAACATACGGATTCTTTTGGGAGACCCGCAATCTTTTTTAAAGGACACGTGTTGAACATGAATCCTCAGCCCCACTTTACTTGTTTTATTTATTTCATTTACTTATATTCGTTTAAGTAGTTGTAACTTTCATTTCCATGTATCGTAATTTACCTTTTTATTTGTTTTGTATTGAAGTTCACATTAATAAAAGTTGTGTTTTATTAATATTTTACAAACGGTTCCCCTACATTTATTCCATTACAACTATTT
Source organism: Bidens hawaiensis (assembly GCF_021521415.1). Taxonomy (NCBI): domain Eukaryota; kingdom Viridiplantae; phylum Streptophyta; class Magnoliopsida; order Asterales; family Asteraceae; genus Bidens; species Bidens hawaiensis. Next base: position 37,302 of record NW_027500608.1, read on the forward strand.
TGTTTCACTACGTGAAAATTGACCTTCAGCCACACGAAAAAAGTGTGGCCGTAGGCCTTAGCCACACACATTTTGTTCAGGTCATATGTGGCCAAAGGTCGCGACACCGTGAGTATGATATGGCCACACACAGTTTTTACTGGCCTTATGTGGTAATAAGTGTGGCTAAAGGGTACATGCATTAGTTGCTGGCCATCAAGAAGCCTCTTCAATAAGTGTGGCTAAACGGTAGAAAATGGCCACATGACTATTTCCTATGAGTGACTATTGCACGTATATAGCCACATGAATTATTATTTCAGCCACATGAATTTTACAATAATGTCGCCAATAGGGTTGTGTTAAGCTTGCATTGTGACCTATACCGTGTGGATATAGCAAAGAAATGGTCACTTAAATTTAATAATAGAGTGGCTAATTATATGATATAGACACTGGATATTACATTAAAAGTGGCTAAATATGTTTACTTGCCACTCAAACACTCATTTGAAGATTATAGTGTGGCTATTGTCTTACCGTTTGTCACACATAATGTTTTTCGTAATTTAAAGTGTGGCTATTGTCAAACTTTTCGTCACACATAGTGATGTACTATGTGGCTAATCATATCATATAGACACCGGAGGTTATTGTCAATGTGGCTAAAAATGTGAACTTGCCAGTCAAACACTCTTTTGTAATTTGTGGTGTGACCATTGTCTTACCGTTTGTCACACATAATGTTTTTCCTAATTTAAAGTGTGGTTATTGTCAAACTTTTCATCACACATAGTGATGTATTGTGTGGCCAATCATATCATATAGACACTGGAGGTTATTGTTAATCTGGCTAAAAATGTGAACTTGCCACTCAAACACTCTTTTGTAGTTTGTGGCGTGGCCATTGTCTTACATTTTGTCACACATAATGCTTTTGTAATATAAAGTGTGGCTATTATAATACTTTTGGTCACACATAGATAAATGTGGCTATTTTATAAGTTTAACAAACCCAATAACATAAATTCAAAACAAGTTTACATTAACAAACCTTCACTAATAAGTTATGAATTCAAAATATTTGAAACTAATACTAATTACTACCGGCCTCAAACTTTCTCATAAACTCATCAAATTGTTTTTGTCTCCTGTATTCATTTTCCTTAATTTCTTTTTCCATTTATTCCATTCGTTTCACTCGTTCTTCCAACTCGTTTCTTGACTTCCTTTCATCTTTTTCCATTTCGGCTCTAACTTTTTGAACCTAAAATTGTTAAAATATTAGCATCATAACTAGTAAAGGGTTAATGTGAGGCGAAACCTCAAAGCACGACGACTATCACGCACAGTCACATTAGACATAATGTATACACAAACAAAAACTTTAATAGACGACTCGTTGGTGATAATAATCAATGTCAACTGTACTAAAAAGTCCTAACATGTATTCACACATCGTATCATGGCAAATCAACCAAACATTCATCATACAACTTAACTTATGATCACTTAGTTCACGAGACAGATTATAGCATGTACAAACTGATTTTATTCACTAAGAAAAGATTAAGTATAAATTCTACAAAATTTACCACAGTTGAATATATGAATTAGGTTTCTCAAAAAAAATTTATTATATTTTTCTCATACATACAAAACTCACAATAATTCAACCATTACAGATATGTACCAACAGTTCAGCAGATTGCACAACAAACACTTGTTTAATGGTTCTATCAACTCATTAATCTAAATTGTGCAAGACCAATTGGGTTGTCTTCAAAACTCATAATACTAACTTTAATCACTGGAAACAGCCCGTTTGGTTTTGTCATTAGGGAGTTATGATGTTGGAAAGACATGCCAAAATATAACTCCCCGAATCAGCTTTGACCAGTGTTTTTGTAAAATCATAAAAACTATTCAAAGCGTGTCCAAATATTATAAACTTTACCTTTCTGGAAACTAGACTCATAGTGCTATATCCCAGAATCAAAAATCGTTTAGTAATCATCGTTTAACATCATGTTACATACCAATAAATAAACGAAAATGAATCTGTCAGCAAACTGTTGTCATCAAACAAGTGAAATACATACCTTTTTAGCGATGAAAGAAGATGTACTAAGCTTCAATTACAAGAAATAACACTTAAAATTGAAAGTTCCCAAACTTGGTTCTTAGGGTTCTTCACACTCCACACGAATCTGGCAAAAATTGAGATAGAATTGATGGAAATCGACACCACACGTGAATTCCTCTCACAAAAATAGTTAGATTAGAGCATGGAATCAAAGGATTTGGTTAAGAATTGAGTGACTTAGAGAATTAATGATTGAGGATTACGGTGGGTGTAAAGAGATGAAGAAGAAGTATAATAAGAAGAAATGAAGAGAAAGAAAAAAAAGTAGCTTAAATATGTGGTCAAATTAAATTTAAGAATGGGAGGGTAATTCAAAATTTTTGGAAGAAAAGAGGGGGTTGAATTTAATTTGAAATTTTTGAGGGAAATGAAATTAATATGAACTAAATATGAATTTAATTTATTTTTAATAATTAAAATAAAGAGTTGTTAGTGTATATATATATATAATAACTAATTAAACCTTAAATAATATAAGAAATTGTATAATAAATATAAAAAACATATAAAATAAATACAAGTGATATTTATAGTTGCTCTAAAAGAGTTGTATAAGAGTGTAGTAATCAGTGTTAACGCCCAATAAACCATACTTTCATTAGTGGGTCATACTAGTTCTTGATCGGTGTTAGTGTCCCATTATAGCATCTATCATGTCACAGTTTCTCTAAAAGAGTTGTATAGGAGTGTCATTAGTCATGGTTAGGTGTTAACGCCTGAAACACACCATACTTTCGTCAATAGGCCTTATTTGGCTTGATTTGGGTCAATGGCCCAACATGTTATACATTCATCAATGGGCCTTGATTGGTATTAGTGGTCATTATAGCATCTATCATGTCCCCGTTGCTACAAGAGGGTTGTATATGAGTGTAGTGAGCCATAGGCATGTGTCAACGCCCGATAACATGTCATACTTTTATTAATGGGCCATATTGGGCCTTGATTGTTGTTAATGGCCACTATCGTCTCTTTCATGTCATAGTTACGTTAACAGGTTGTATAGGAGTGTAGTGAGTCATAGTTGGTCGTCATACTTTTGCATTAATGGCCCGTCTTGGGCTTTGATTGTTGTTATTAACCCATTGCAGTCTCTATCATATCATAGTTGCTCTAAAAGGGTTGAATATGAGTTTAGTGAGTCATAGTTTGGTTAACGCCCAATCATATGTCATACTTTCATCAATGGGCCTTATTGGACCTTAACTGGTGTTTGTGGCCCATTATAGCCTTTATCATATCATAGTTGCTCTAAGAAGGTTGTATAGGAATGTCACTAGTCATAGTTATATGTTAATAGCCGATAACATGTGATACTTTCGTCAATAGGTTTTATTGGGCCTTGTTGGTGTTAGTGGCCCATTATAGACTTTTTCATGTCATAGTTGCTCTAATGGGCCATATTAGGAGTTGAAATCTCTTAGTGGCCTATTATGGCATGTGATATGTAACATTAGATATTTAAGGGTTATATCGTGTTATAGGGAGTCATATTAGACCATAATAGATAAAAACAAGTCATACATGTCCTAATGGGCCATATTGGGCCTTGAAATCTCTAATGGCCCATTATGCATATAATTTTAAATTGTGTCTTAAGAGGTACAACTCGCCTAACCCGTCGATATACATTAAACATAGGGGTGGCAAATGGGTTGGGTTGGGTCGAAACGGGTTATGGGTCAGAACGGGTTAGGGTCGAAACGTGTCAGGGTTGGAGCGGGTCAACTAAAAAAAGGTTATTGTTCGGGTCGGAACGGGTCAGGGTCAAAAGTTTCGGGTCATAACGGGTCCGGGTCAAAATGGGTCAAGGTCGGAACGGGTCAAGGTCGGAACAGGTCAAAACGGGTTTTGGGTCTTTTTTTTAACAATGACAATGGAGGAAATGTTTTAGTTTTATCATTAAAGTTCATGTTCCAGTCCAGTTCGTTTCACCACTTAACAGCTCATTTTTACAGCAAACAACATGCTAAACAGCTCGTTTCAGCGATATTTCAGTTCGTTTAAGCACTTAACAGCTCGTTTTAACAGCAAACAACATGTTAAACAGCTCGTTTCAGCGATTTTTTAGTCCGTTTCAGCGATTTTTTAGTCCGTTTCAGCACTTAACAGCTCGCTTTAACAGCAAACAACATGTTAAACAGCTCGTTTCAGTAAGTTTTCAATTTGTTTCAGCACGTAACAGCTCGTTTTTACAGCAAACATCATGTTAAACAGCTCGTTTCAGCGATTTTTTCAGTCTGTTTCAACAATTAACAGCTCGTTTAAGCACTTAACAGATCGTTTCAACGCGTTTTGACCAGTTTTGCAGCAATTCAGTAATAAAAAATCAGCAGTTCAGCTCGTTTTTGCCCGTTTCAGCAGGTTACATAACCAATACTTCAAAACGTTTTGTGTTTTCAATCCAGAAAACAAGTATAGGCAAATGTTTAGTGTTTTCAAAACCAGTATGCAAGTATGTCCGTGTTTTCAATCCAAAGCCTGGTGTCGCGTGTAACAGAGTTTTCTCAAAACCAAATGAATGCATTTGACTCGCTAACTGTTACCTAGTACAAGTGTTTTAAGTTATGAGAGTATGTTCAACAACACATGACTCTAAGACCCACGTATGAACTCACACATAAACACAAACTTGACCCGACGAATCGTTGGTGATAATAAGTAATGTCAACAGTACCGAAAGTCCTAACATGTATTCACACATCATATCATGGCAAAGCAACCAAATATTCATCATACAACTTAACTTATGATCATTCAGTTCACGAGACAGATTCTGGCATGTACAAACTGATTTTATTCACAAAGAAAAGATTACGGATAAATTCTACAAAAAATTTACCACAGTATGACATATGAATCAGGTTTCTCAAACAATTTTTATTATATTTTTCTCAATCATAGAAAACTCAAAATAATTCAACCATTACAAATAGGTACTAACAGTTCAACAGATTGCGCAACAAAAACTAATTTATGGTTCTATCAACTCATTAAACCAAATTGTGTAAGACCAATTGGGTTATCTTTTAAACTCATAATACTAAGTTCCAAAAGTGGAACCAACCCGTTTGGGTTTGTCATTAGGGAGTTATGGTGTCCGACAAATGGACCAGCATATAACTCCCCGTATCAGCTTTGACATATGTTTTTGTAAAATCATAAAAAGTATTCAACACTCATCTAAAAATTACAACATTTACCTTTCTGGAAACTAGACTCAGAATACTATATCCAAAAATCAAGAATCGATCAATAATAATTGTTTAACATCGAGTTACAGACCAATCAATAAACGAGAACGAATCTGTCAGCCAACTGTTCTAAACAAAACTCAAACCCTAACATGTTTATCACATCTCTGGGGTTCTAATTAATCATGTTTAAAACCCCCGTTAGATTTGATCGCATGATGGTTGATGAAGTTTGGAGAAAGAAGAAAAGTGATGAAGAAGAGTATTGAGCTTCAATCGATGTTTATGAATTAGGTTTGTAATTGGGAGGAGGTGAAGATGATGGCCACATGAAGCATAAAGTGTGGCCATTAACTAATAATAGTCACATTTGTTGTTTTGCTGTCACTATTAGCTTTTAGCCACACATCAAATATTATAAGTGGCTAACAAACAATGTTATATGGTCACATAAACCTTTAAGTGTGACCATATTTATTAATTTTTAGCCACATATGAAACAATTAAAGTGTGACCATTAACTACTAATAATCACACGCTTTGTCTTAATGTCACCGTTAACTTTTTGCTACACATAAAACTTATAAGTGGCTAACAAACAATACTCTATGGTCACATATAGCCGTAAGTGTGGCCATATATTAGCTTTAGCCACATCATTAACAAATTACTGTAAGCATAGATAATATTTTGCCACAGTTTATTAAGTGTGGCTAATAAATATCACATTTTTTGTGAAAATGTGGCTAATAGCTGCGTTTTTTGTCACGCAAATTGAATAAGAGTGGCTAAAGGTTCTAGCATGTGTGTTTTTTGTCACACGAATCTAATATATGTGGCTAAAGGTTCTAACATGTGTGTTTTTAGTTCTAACAGGTGCGTTTTAGTCACACGAATAACAAATGTGTGACGAAAGCGACCTTTAGCCACACATTTAGACCGAGGTGTGGCAAACCGCCCAGAGCATGTGTGTGGCCAAAAGACAATATTCACATAGTGTTTTAGATGAATAGAAAATAAGAGATTAGAGCGAAACTAATTTTTCCAAGAAGAAGATGATTATGGTTAATATACCGCCGGGATATACCGCCAAAGATTCCTAGATCAATCACCACATGCATAATTTTTTATATAATATTTGTTTCAAATTTAGATTTAAAATTTTCTCATATGAATTTGAACTCATGAAATGTATATTTTTTTAATTTTCTACAAACATTTTGTATAAATATTGCAAAAATGATGAATACCTATTATATATATCTTGGTGTTTAGCATTAAATCATTAAAGTTGAATATTTTAATTATAATCTATATGTATAACGATTTACTATATGAACTATCTATCATCTATTTATATGATTTTTTTGTGTAGTATAAAAGGTTTTAACAATAATAAGATCAATATTTAATTTTCAATATTTTATTCCATAAGTCAGACCAAAATGCTTCATAAACATATATTTTATTACTTGACTTATACTTTTTTATACTTAAATATATTAAATTTAATATGCCTTATAAGCCAAATTACTTAATATTTTAAACCAAAAATATTGTTTCAATTCCATTCCATTATTTTCGGTTTCCAAAATCATTTAGGATATTGAAACATAGAATATCGTTTTCATCGATTGTTTACATAATTCCAATATTATATTAACTTATCAATTTTATATTTATAAAATACAACGAATTGAGGTTATGTTAGTGTTGCCCAATGGTTAGTACATAATTAAAGTGTTTATTATATTCAAAATAATTAACAATAAACATTTGATTCATAATATGTGGATTGAGAACAATCGACTTGGACTAAATCATGTTAATGCCAGCGGTTAAGGCTTAGCATTTAATACTTATACTGATATATATATATATATATATATATGATTTTAAAACTAAAAGTTTATTCGGGTTGATACGAAACCTAGAATTCGGACCCAAGAACCAACCCGAATTACTTCGATTAAGGTTCGGGTTAGTGTTTTCTTGGGTTCGAGTTTCTCGGGTTGGGTTAGTTTGGGTCGGGTACGGGTTTTCTTAGGTTGGGTTTCAGGTTATAGGTAAAAGTGACAACCGTACTTTCTACTATTATAAACAAGAATCAATACATTCACTTTATGCAACTTTAAATCTTCTAATATTTTTCTAACTCTGAATAATCACTATTATTTGTAAGGTCAGTATATAATTGTCGTTTTCCTGATAATTACATTCATATGAAATGAAACAAATCATTTTGTTATATTTTAGTTTTTGGTTTTTATGTTGCTTAATTATACAATTTTTAATTGTAAAATATAAAGTTAATTAAAAAATTGTCATACACAGAAATATTAATTACAACAAATTTATTATGATCAATCAATTTCAAATTCTAAATATTCTAAGGATGATTATATCATCAAAGTTCAGGTAATATGGTTTTGGGATAATCATGTTTTTTTCTTAATCATGAACAGATTTTGTCAAATGACATCATATTAATTGATTAAAAGTTATGACATTTATGTGTATGAATATTTTTTTATTAGTTAATGAATATATTATCATTTATCTAGAGTTGGTATGTACTGGAGAACTTTTGGTTAACACATAGACAACTATACGTGGCTAAATCAAGAATTATAAGTAGACCTATATGTTACCTTATTAAGGGTCTGTTTGGTAAGGGGCAATGGAATGGACTAGGTAATGGAATGGATCATTACCATTCCATTGACATGTTTGTTTACTATATGTCATGAATTATTAGTTTTTAATTTAATAAAATAAAAATGGTAGTGATTTGCGGTGGGATGACGGCGAGCAGTAATGGTGATGGTGGGTTGTGACCGGCGGGAGCAATTGTTGGTGGTGGTGATAGGTGGCGGTGGTAAACGTCGGGTGATGGTGGTGGGTGGTTGGTGGTGGCAGCTGAGACAAGTGGCGGTGTCGGCAGGTGGCAGAGTCAAGTAGTGGTGGCGGCGGGGAGGCGGAGGCGGGTGTTGGTGACGGAGGGCGTCGAAGGCGGGTGTTGGTGGCGGCGGGCATCGGAGGCGGCGGTGGTGGTGAGAGGGCAATGGGTAGTAGCGGTGGTGGTGGTGGTGGTGAGAGGATATTGAGTAGTAGTGGTGGGAGAGTTGTGAAGGTGATATAGTGTGAAAGAATGATGGAATGAAAAAAAAACAATGTGGTAGATGTAATGAATTCGGGGTGTTTTTGTAACAATTCGGGTTTTACACTTTATCATTTGTAACCGTTACCCGACCCATTTACGGGTCCGGGCTTCATCATTAATAAACTTACCGCATTTATCGAGTTACAAATTATTATTATATTTATATTTAAACTATTTAATTATGACACTTTTAACCCAATGTATAAGTTCCAACCGTTTCTGTGTCCATCACCAAACTTGAGGGGCATGTATGTAAACTTCGTTATAATCCATTTCCTAAAGTGGTTATCCATATCCAAACCGACTCATAATCAAGCTTTCTTGTACCCGAATCAAGAATCAATCAAATTAGTGTCCATAATCGTTTATAATCAAGTTGTATTATAGGAAAACGTTGAACTTAGTATTTTCGCGGCTTAACCGACAACTTATATATGTTAAATCGCATCTTTTTGATTCGTTAATTCCTTTTTCACAAAGCCGACACCAATTGACAGCTATGACCGCGTAATCGTCGATAATATTGCAATTAATTGTGTAGGATCCTTCCTTGTTTACTCACCGACAATAGCCCCTTATTTAATTGAACCATTGCACTCGTTAATTCCTCGTTCATAACCCTTTTAGCGTCGGCTCTGTTCTTCGCCATTCTCCCTCGTCTGTTCATCATTGGAAGCAATTAAAGGTATGGTTTAGATCGCATTTACATGGGGATCATTAACCCTAAATCTGTTATAATCAATTGTTAACGTTTTGGAGTAATTGAAAATCTAGGGTTCTTGGCTAAAAGGGGGCCGAACCAGCTTCTGGTTATACTTAATCAAACAGGTTTCATGGTGAACGTAACCATCTGGTCTGCTGGGTAATACGTGAAGGTTTGGGGGTAGAGGTCACAGGTTCGACCCTCCCACACCCCATTATTTTTTAAAAATGGTGTTGGTGCATTTTGTGACCGTCGCTATGCAATACTGACCAGCGGAGACGAAGTGACGAAGTTAGAACAACTTCACCAAGTGGCGAAGTTAGAACAACTTCGCCTACAGGCCCAAGCCCAAGCCCGCGAAGTTGGTTATCTATATATATGTGTGTCTTGTTTAGGGTTTTGTATTCAGAAAGTCAGAGTGTTTTGTGATCAGTTCAATTGTCTAGAGAGAAACAGAGAGAGAGGGTTGTGTGGGACGGCCCGAGGTAGCGCTCACCTCGGGTCGGCTGTGTCTTTGTTTTTGTTCGGTTTGTAACGTGGTTTGGTTATTATATAAAGTATCTGCAGATTCGTTTATTCCATTCGTGTGTTTATTCGTGTGTTTGTTTATGTGTAATCGTGTTCGTCATCTTTTACACCATTAAACGAGTCTAGGAGGATTCCGCACTCCTAGACCTCGTGCGGATCTCGTATCGATCAGCGACGCCCCGGGGGGGACCTACAATTGGTATCAGAGCCTTAGGCTCTTATGCTATGGTTCGAGATCTGCGTTTTGGTGTTTCTGGCTCGTTTCTGATGTGTTTTTGGCCGAACAGCCGCCGTAGGCGAAGTTATTGGGTTCAGGCGAAGTTGTCGCTAAAATTTTAGGGTTTTGGCGAAGTTAGTAGCTAGGCGAAGTTAATGAGGGGCGAAGTTGACTTTTAGGTGAAGTTATAGCCAGGCGAAGTTAATGAGGGGCAAAGTTGACTTTTAGGCGAAGTTGACTTTTAGGCGAAGTTGACTTTTGGCGAAGTTAAAAAAAAATGTTTGGAGTTTTCGTCCGAATGGCCAGGTGTACACGATTATTGTGAGACCGAAGACGTTGTTCCGGCAACGAGTGAAACTTGGTATCTCTTGGTCTTACGTGTGAACAAATATGGGTCAACTCTGGATATGGAGTTGAAGTTGTGAATGGGATATTGATTGAAACTGGATATTGTCACATATTTGAGTGTTTTTGGGCAAAGAAATAGTTGTTGTTCGAGGTTGACCAACTGAAGAAAGTCAAATTGAACTGAAGGTTTTCGTCATTACTGGATTGCGGTCAGAGCATATTATTTATGTTATTTTCAAGGCGTTCGAGAATTGGATCCTATTACGATTTTGGAACAAGTTGGATTTAATCGGGAATTAACGTGTTTATGTTCTTGATCGTTATCCCTGGTGATTGAAGATGCTTCGGATTAATTAATGGTCATGCGTGTTAGATTCTGTCAAGGTGGTTTCGTGATAAAATTGATCACTTGATGTTGAGTAGTTGAAGATTGAACCTTATCTTACTATACAATTCCGACGTGTTGGTGAAGTTGTGAAGGGAGCACAACTACACGTGTTGGTGAAGTTAGAAGAACTTCACGTGATTGGTTGAGATGATCAATTAGGTACGGGGATGCATGTCAAAGATCTCAATCGATATAGTCGGAGAAGCTTACACTGAAGGGGAGATCTGATATGGAAGACGCCGGGTGATTGGTAGATTTGTGGAGCTACAAGACAGTTTCAGACACGGATGGTTGAAGACAGGATGGATGTTGCATGTATATATGAAGTTCAAGTTTGAAGATCACAGTGCAATCGAGTCCTACCAGAAGAAGAAAACAGAAGATCATCAGTTAAGGGGGTGTCTGTTGGTGCATGTTTTGTAACAGATGATCTTTTGTGTTTGTTAGAATTGAGAGCAACAGTCAAAGGGGAGTCTGTTGGTGCATTTTGTGACCGTTGCTATGCAATACTGACCAGCGGAGACGAAGTGGCGAAGTTAGAACAACTTCACCATAGGCGAAGTTAGAACAACTTCGCCTACAGGCCCAAGCCCAAGCCCGCGAAGTTGGTTATCTATATATATGTGTGTCTTATTTAGGGTTTTGTATTCAGAAAGTCAGAGTGTTTTGTGATCAGTTCAATTGTCTAGAGAGAAACAGAGAGGGAGAGTCGTGTGGGACGGCCCGAGGTAGAGCTCACCTCGGGTCGGCCGTGTCTTTGTTTTTGTTCGGTTTGTAACGTGGTTTGGTTATTATATAAAGTATCTGCAGATTCGTTTATTCCATTCGTGTGTTTGTCCGTGTGTTTGTTTATGTGTAATCGTGTTCGTCATCTTCTACACCATTAAACGAGTCTAGGAGGATTCCGCACTCCTAGACCTCGTGCGGATCTCGTATCGATCAGCGACGCCCCGGGGGGACCTACAAATGGTCTTTTAAATCTTAAATTCATTTTTAATAATAATAATGATGATTAAACAAAGTGTTTAACTAAAAACCGACCTTTTAATATTCGTTTCTCGTTCATATATATTTTCTAAGACTCGTTTTTCATACATATATTCATGTATATGTATAGATATAAATAAGGATACTCAAAAACTTAGGTTTCAATAAATATATATATATATATATATATATATATATATAAATCAAGACATTTATTTATAAAACTAAAAAATAATACTTTATTGAATTATGTTTCTTAAATCAAAAATAATAGTTTAATAATAAACCCTTGCAAAATATAATATTAAAACAATATTATCTGGTTGTCACTTAATAAATGTAATCAAGATCTTTATTTTAAACGCATCCTTTACTCTCTTAGGCGTTAACGTTCGCTTGTGATCCTCTTATTTCATTCTCGCTACCTTAATCCTCCTCGTTCATCTTTGAGGTGAGTACCACATTCCCCCTTTTTACTCGTTTTATCACTTTTGGGGACATATGCGTAATTTATTATATTTTCGCACTTTATCTATACACAAAACTGCAATTGTTGTCTTATGTGTTAACTAATCTCATGCCATACTTGCTATATGTTTATGTGCTCAATGTGAACCGCATTCGGAGGGGTCCAACATAATCTCAGAAAATAGTATGATCATACGCTAGTCGATTTAGCCTTGTGCTTTTCGACATCTCATTTTATTTGCTCATTGGTTGATTTGTTAATCTCATTTGACTTGTTGCAGCTACGTATTTTTATTATATATGTATAACTGAACTGGTGTGTTGCTCACTCAACCTCGTGTTGACAAACTATATTATTTTCACGCATATGCGGGTTACCGTTTGATGTGAAGTGTGGACTTAGAAGAATTGTTTTAAGGACTTAATGCTAGAAGAGTTTATTTGAGACTTTAAATTTTCAGTTGAATTATTTGATGTTTTGTTTACTTTGGATTTCTTTTTTTGTAATGAAATATGGTGTTATTTGAATTAAATAAATAGATATTTGAATTTTAAATATTTGCATGATAGTAACCTTACGAGCTGTGACAATCCGTCCACGCCCCGGCATTTCCTCCGTAGGTTGGGGTGTGACAGATTGGTATCAGAGCCGAAGGTTTAAGATAGGTCGTTAGAGATTGCCTTAGAAACATGTTTAGGAGCCCTACACGTGCTCATCTGCTTACCTTACGTGTTCTAGTTGATTGTTACTGCTTTCCCTTAGGTGATAAGTCTTCTTATTATATTATTGTCATGCACACACACACTGCTCCGAGGCTATGCCTCAAAACTTTAAATTTTTATTTAAATTTAAAATCAATATTAGATTGCTTTTTATTTGCGGAAAATTCCTTAAGAATTCCCACCTGTTGTTTTCACTCATTCTCATTAGGGCTAGGTTATATGGCATGTCCCTATCATAAAAAAAGGGGGAGAGAAACTGTGAGTTTGGCATTGGCAAAACGGTTCCAAGAACCAAAGGTAAGACGCTAATCCTTACCTGGGTGATAACCTGACCACAGTACTCAACCCTATGGACCCGAGCGAGACCCATGAATGCCATATGACCGACACCCTAAGCTGTCAACCGTGACCACACTAGTGGTTGCACTCATGTATACATTTTTTTTAAACCGAATTCATGGTGATTTCGTGGCTTAAATTCGGTAACCTTCCGATTATGGTATTTACGTTATTTCAAGTGGTTAGTCGGGAACCCGACTATCCATTTGTTAACTTGTTTCGTATTTTTTCCGGATACTCCGACTACCCATATTTTGTTTCGATAGTTCGTTATTTAGTTTGGTCGGTTAAAGACGCTTATCGGGCCGAAAAACTATATTTCATCGATAATTCGTTAATTAGTTGTGACAACCAAATTGCCATGTAACGCTTATGGGTTGTCCAACTCACATGTGTTTTCGTTAATTATTGTTGGGCCATTCAAATTGCCATGGAAAGCTCATGGGAGGCCAACGTCCCTAGATGCATTTCGTATATTTTTGTGTGAAACTAACCTAACAGAAACTTCATGTTTTCAACTAACTTTGTTTTTCCCCACAAATCTTTACACATATGATCCCCCAACTCATAAACCTTTGCTCTTATTTTTCCGTAGAATGTCGTCACTCAGAAATCACCGTCGTCACCAGCGTTCATCTGGCTCACGCGACCGCCGCCTGGCTGCTAGAATCACGAAAGAGTTTGCTGCTGCTATGCCTGCTATTGTCACCCAAATCCAAAGCATCAATTCTAATGGTTCAGCCACTTCGGCCACACCCAACAACTATGATTTTCGTAACTTCTTGAGCACCAAACCTCCATCTTATCGTGGTGAGGAAAATGCCACCATCTTGCTCCAATGGTTTGAAGAAATGAAGAACATATTTATCCACTGTGAATGTCTAAATGTCAAACAGACCAAATTTGCTTCAAGCTGCTTTAGGGATCGAGCTGTTGTATGGTGGAATGCCCTGAGGAATGACCAAGGGTCGGATTTGGTCGTGGCTATGCCTTGGGAGGAACTAAAGGAGGCGATGAAAAAGGAATTTTGCCCAGAACATGAACTGCAGAGGTTGGAAGCGGAGTTTTGGGATCTTAAGCAAATTGGCGGCGATAACTCCACTTATTCTAGCCGATTTCGCGAACTAAGCCGTATTGTGCCGCATCTAGTAACTCCTGAGACTCGCGGAATTCAGAAATACATTCGCGGTCTCCCGCTCGCTTTCCGTGATGCCGTAATGAGTCGTAACCCATTAACCATCGGTGAGGCAATGGACCTAGCTGCCTCCCTCACTGATAGTCACGTTCGGGATGGAGCCTTGTCCCGCAAGGATTCCAAGTCCACACCCGACAAGACAAAGACCGACTCCTCTACCGATGCCAAAGCTAAGGCCAAACCTTCCAACAACAACAACCGCTTCAACAAGAACCACAAAAAACGTAAGCCCAACTACCAAAACTACTCCGTCAACTAATCCAACAACCAAGCCCCAAATGACCCTAATGCCCCAAACAAGAAAGCTTACTTTGGCCCACATCCCCTTTGTGCCAAATGTAACCGCCATCACCCGGTCCAATCCCGTTGCCGGTTGTGTACTCAATGCAACCGTTACGGCCACCTTGCCAATACTTGCCGAGCACCGCCTGGTTCTCAAGTTGTCCAAACCCGGTCTGCACCCCCTACTGCTAGACCTGCTGCTAACCCTGCACAGCCCGGTGTTCCTAATACCCGAGCTTGCTACCACTGCGGAGAGCCTAATCATTTCCGTAATGCTTGCCCATTACTCACCCATGCTAACCAAGCCCATGTCATGCCTGCACCACCTTATGTTACCCATCCACCTCAAGCCCAAGTATACCATGCACCGTACTACACTGCCCAAGCATACCAAGTGTAAACCTACCAACCTCAAGCCTATGCACCCCAAACCCATGCACCTCCTATGCCTCAGCTCATGGCTCCTCAATCGGTATCAACTCAAGCCCCTGCAATTCAAGCCCCTCCTTTGAACCAAGTTGCTCAAACCCCTCAAGGGTCCAATGGTCGTGCGTTTATGATGAATGTGAATCAAGCTCAGAGTTCTAGCGATGTGGTGAATGGTACGTTTCTCTTTTAAATCTTAAATTCATTTTTAATAATATAATGATGATTAAACAAAGTGTTTAACTAAAAACCGACCTTTTAATATTCGTTTCTCGTTCACATATATTTTCTAAGACTCGTTTTTCATACATATATTCATGTATATGTATAGATATAAATAAGGATACTCAAAAACTTAGGTTTCAATAAATATGTGTGTATATATATATATATATATATATATATATATAAATCAAGACATTTATTTATAAAACTAAAAAATAATACTTTATTGAATTATGTTTCTTAAATCAAAAATAATAGTTTAATAATAAATCCTTGCAAAATATAATATTAAAACAATATTATTTGGTTGTCACTTAATAAATGTCGTAATCAAGATCTTTATTTTAAACGCATCCTTTACTCTCTTAGGCATTAACGTTCGCGTGTGATCATCTTATTTCACTCTCGCTACCTTAATCCTCCTCGTTCATCTTTGAGGTGAGTACCACATTCCCCCTTTTTACTCGTTTTATCACTTTTGGGGACATATGCGTAATTTATTATATTTTCGCACTTTATCTACACACAAAACTGCAATTGTTGTCTTATGTGTTAACTAATCTCATGCCATACTTGCTATATGTTTATGTGCTCAATGTGAACCGCATTCGGAGGGGTCCAACATAATCTCAGAAAATAGTATGATCATACGCTAGTCGATTTAGCCTTGTGCTTTTCGACATCTCATTTTATTTGCTCATTGGTTGATTTGTTAATCTCATTTGACTCGTTGCAGCTACGTATTTTTATTATATATGTATAACTGAACTGGTGTGTTGCTCACTCAACCTCTTGTTGACAAACTATATTATTTTCACGCATATGCGGGTTACCGTTTGATGTGAAGTGTGGACTTAGAAGAATTGTTTTAAGGACTTAATGCTAGAAGAGTTTATTTGAGACTTTAAATTTTCAGTTGAATTATTTGATGTTTTGTTTACTTTGGATTTCTTTTTTTGTAATGTATTATGGTGTTATTTGAATTAAATAAATAGATATTTGAATTTTAAATATTTGCAGGATAGTAACCTTACGAGCTGTGACAATCCGTCCACGCCCCGGCATTTCCGCCGTAGGTTGGGGAGTGACAATTTTAGAGGGAATGAAATGAACATGGTAATGGGTGATTTCATTCCATTGATCAACCAAACACATATTCTTTCATTCCATCATAATGGTTCATTCCATTCCGCCTCACATTTATGCATACCAAACGCTACCTAAGACTTACAAGCAGGCATGGATTAAAGATTTTGATTTTTGATAAACAATGTATACATACTAATACAATCAAAAATGTAGTTTAAATGATATTTTTACTTATTTATAACATATTTGTGTTATCTTAGTTATGTAATTTCTTTAATTTAATGTATATCATAATTGTATTAACAATATATGACCAATTTGTTGATTGTATTCACTTAATTGTTGAAGTTTAAACTTTTCATCAATTACCCGTGTATCTAGTTTCACTATATATAATAACAAGATGAGTCTTACATGAGGGCTTGATCACTCTCACTTTTGCAGCACTCACAAACAATGAGTGCGTTACGCAAAGAAGGTTTCCACAATTCTGTTTCTTCTCCTTTCTTTTAAGTGTAACATCCTAAAATTTTAAGGTTGAATAAAGAAAGTTATGTTTAGTGATTTCGCGTTATTGATTATTTAATATCGAGTAAGGAGCGGATCATGGACTTAGATTAATTGAGATGAGTTAAATGAGAATGGGCCTTAGGTCCATGGGCTTTAAGGGATATAAATATCCCCTAAACCCTAAACCATCACTCATTCCATCTTATTCTCTAACACACTCCAAAACACACACACACACCACATCACCGCCATACGGCCGGCGGCCGAGAGAGGAACGAACAAGATCCGAGGGAGAGAGAACGATTAGTTGTGATTAAACAAGTTAAACGAGATCCAAACAAGCACAAAAAGGTATGATTCTTGATCTTTGAAGTTTAAAGATCCAAGCTTTATAGTGTTTATACGACCGAAAACGGTTGGGGAGCGTAGTGGGTGATGTCGAACCATCAAGGGTGTTAAAATCGCCAAAAAATGCTTGATAGAAACCAAACAGCGGCTGAACTGGGCAACTTCGCCTTCAAAGCGATAACTTCGCCTTCAAAGCGATAACTTCGCCTGAGGCCAAGTTCGCCTAATTGATAACTTCGCTTACGGCCAAGTTCGCCTAATTGATAACTTCGCTTACGGCCAAGTTCGCCTAACTGGTAACTTCGCCTGAGGCCAAGTTCGCCTAATTGATAACTTCGCTTACGGCCAAGTTCGCCTAACTGGTAACTTCGCCTGAGGCCAAGTTCGCCTAATTGATAACTTCGCTTACGGCCAAGTTCGCCTAACTGATAACTTCGCCAAAAGCTAAGTTCGCTTAAGGTTTAACTTCGCTTAAAGCTAAGTTCGCCTAAGGTTTAACTTTGCTTAAAGTCAAGTTCGATTAGGAAATAAATTAAAAACCTAATGAAAAATGTGTTAAGACAGTTAATGGAAATAAAATTTTTCCAAGCTGACCTGGCAGCTCGACCCCAGCCAGGGGCTCTGCCCCTTGGACCCTGCTAGGGGCTGCCGCCCCTAGACCCCGCTGCCAGGGGCGCTGCCCCCGGACCCCCGTTCGTTGTGGGTCATATAAAGATAGAAATGCAATATGAGAAGTGATAGTTAATTGATACGTATACTTGTTATACAGTCAGCCGTGCACAACTGAAGAAAGGGATTACGATTAACGGTGAACGTAACCGTGTTCAGGTGAGTTTCTAGCCCCATTCGTTGTTATGTTTTCGGGGCTGTGTGCATACTCGATGTGTTGTTAATACATTTATCCTAAGTGATAAGTGTATGCCATATGTGATATATGTGATATGTATGAATGATTGCTTGATGGTACGTGAACGATCTTCGGATATTGCACGTACTGTCAGGTTGTAACGCTATGTATAAGGTAAGTATGATATGTATGCTTATGTGTATGAACGTAATAAAGTTAATAAAAGAAGGAAAAGATGGTTGTATGGTAACGAAGAGGGAATCGAACCCTACGAATATTCGAAAACTAGGGACCAGACCTTTATAATATCTGTGATATTAGGGACCAGACCCTTATAATATATGTGATGTTAGGGACCAGACCCTTATAATATCTGTGATGTTAGGGACCAGACCCTTATAATATCTGTGATGTTAGGGACCAGACCCTTATAATATCTGTGATGTTAGGGACCAGACCCTTATAATATCTGTGATGTTATGGACCAGACTCTTATAATATCTGTGATGTTAGGGACCAGACCCTTATAATATCTGTGATGTTATGGACCAGACCCTTATAATATCTGTGATGTTAGGGACCAGACCCTTATAATATCTGTGAGGTTATAGGGCGAAAGGCTCTTTAAAACGTATGATTATGTATGTAAAGAAAGTACGAAGGTAAGAATGAAAGTATATGCACTTAGGTGTGTACGAAAGAAAGTTAAGAGGTTAAGTATGAAATGTAAGAATGTATTGTATGATTATGTGATTAACTAGAACTCACTCAGCGTAGCTGACTTTTAGTATGCACGCAGGTGAGTAGGATGAGGCAGCTCGCTTGAGGAGACACGTGGCACTGAATAAGAGGCTGGCATCGAAAGACTCAAGACGTTTAAGTTTAATGTTTCGTTTATTTTGAAATACGAAATGATATTTTAAGACAAGACGTGTTTTGTTATGAAATGTTTTATGAAAGTTTTTAAATTCCGCGAATGTTTTAATTAACTCTGATATTTAGAACTGCGTTTATGAGTAAATCCAACACGAAAGTAGGGTTACCGGTGACGGGGCCTTACATTAAGTTTTGAGTTCTAATTCGGGTGTTCGGTCCTTCTCGACAATACTAATTGCTTCGATTGTTGTACCATGTGAAACATACGGATTCTTTTGGGAGACCAGCAATCTTCTTTAAAGGACACGTGTTGAACATGAATCCTCAGCCCCACTTTACTTGTTTTATTTATTTCATTTACTTGTACTCGTTTAAGTAGTTGTAACTTTCATTTCCATGTATCACAATTTACCTTTTTATTTGTTTTGTATTGAAGTTCACGTTAATAAAAGTTGTGTTTTATTAATATTTTACAAACGGTTCCCCTACATTTATTCCATTACAACTATTTTGTTTTAGATGAATAGAAAATAAGAGATTAGAGCGAAACTAATTTTTCCAAGAAGAAGATGATTACGGTTAATAAGATCTTTAACGTCACGCTAGACAACATTGGTTAGTTATATATAGATTGCAAGGGATAATGTCAAAGTATAAAGGAAGAAAAAAATGAGAAGTGCGAGAATGATTTGTGGTCTAAAAAACACCCTAAAGAAATTCAAGAAAAATTATTAAAAATATTCATAACTCAAATTATAAATAAAAAATGAAAAAAAGTAAAAACCTAAAATGTTTCCTCCGCATTTCTAGTTCAAAAAAGAAAAATATGAGACGAAAAAGACACAATGTCGAGAAAAAAACACAATGACGTAAATAAAGAAAAAAACACAATGATAAATAAAAAAACAAAATGATAAATAAAAAAAACACAATAGATCGCAAAATATAACACAATATCGAATAAAATAAGTAATATAACACAATATTTTTTGAGGTTTTCTTTTTACCACCAATCTTTCTTATCTTTCTCATTTTTGTCTCTGTTTTTTAAATAACTTAACCCTAGATTGCAATTTGACTTCTGCTTCAATAGCATGAGGATAATGAGTTAGGGTTGAGATCTTTATGGTATCTAATTCGAAACCTGACTTAAAAAAGTTTGTCATAGTAATAAGTTTTCTCCTTAATAGTGTTTATGGTTGGTTGACATCTTGTTTAAGAAACGCTAATTCGGACGGTTTCAAAGGCTCTTACAAAGTAAATAGATCGCAATATATACGCATATAAAGCTAATATTCTATTACTTTTCTACACATCCACCAGCAGCACTAGCTAGCTATAGGCTATAGCTAGCCAATTAGTATCACTCATATTAACTTTGTAACAGTACGTAATCAGAGGTACTTTTCATCAAAGAAATCACCTTTCTTTCACAAATCTTATTTATTTTAACCTTTTTCTCAACAACTTTATAGTGAGGTCGCGTGAGGAAGAATGGAAGGTCACGTGTAAAGGCCGGGTTTGCATTAATTCATTCATTCAGATATTGCAATATTGCATTTTCTTCATGATAATTATGATTAAAGTATGAAAGATGATACTATCAAATAATGACTGATTTCCTTTGTTTTTTCTCTCATGTGGTGGGCATGTTTTTTTTGGTTAATTTTCTTAAGGGCTGTTTGTTTACATCTGAATGGAATCATTCAGATGTAAACATCTGATTTATTCAGACTTCAAACTGTTTGGTTTCAAACAGAAAAACATTTGAATGGTTAAAATTAGGTCTGAATCATTCAAACTTATTGTTATTGCTGAATGAGACAGATTTAGATCTGAATGAAACAAACAGCCCCTTAGTCGTTTGCTTTGTTACTTGTGGGCTCATTTTCATGTCATGTGATTGGATCATGCCTCACTCACTTCTATCCTTCAACATCTAATCTTTAACCCCATATTCATGTACTCTCTCTCTCTCTCTCTCTCTCTCTCTCTATCTCTCTCTCTCTCTCACACACAATGTGTTGCCAGCTTTATTATATAGAAGACTTAGCTCAACCTTACCTGCTCAAGGTGAGGAGTCAATAAATAAAAAAGCTCATATAAAAAGCTAAAAGGTTTTAAAGCTGATTTCACAAAGCAAACCCTTTAGGTTAATAATAATAATATATTGAAGCACCCAAAAGGGTTCTTGAAAGATTATTATGATCAGGAGGAGCTTAATAATCTGTAACACAATATTCAGAGAATCCACTAGCTACATAATACCACCAACATGTTAGACAACAACAACCACCACCATCACCACTTCACTACAACATCTGGTCCTTGTCAGGGCACTTCATCTTCATCTGATCTCTTCCATTCATCAGATAATGGTGTTCCCAACAAAAGAAAAAGGCGCCCTGCTGGTACTCCAGGTACCCTATAGCTAATTGCATCCTTATTCATTAAACTTTGTTCAACTTTAGATGGATATCTTTTCTTAAACAAACCATCTAGCTTACCAAAAACTTTAACGGACATTAAATCGTTGAGTTTTCTTTGGATCAAAAACCGATCTTTCCTTCAAAAATATTGCCTGGAAAGATTGGTGTAGTTTCAATTTGTAACGTTGTGGTTGTGTAGTTTATTTGGTCTCTAGCGCTGATTTTAATGAAATTTGTCGTTCCCAAAAAAAAAATAATAATAAAAAAAAGTTTTGTTTCTTGAATTTTTCTTAAACAAACCCTCTAGCTTACCAAACACTTTAGTAGACATCAAATAGTTGAGTTTTCTTTGGATCAAACACCGATCTTCCTTTAAAGTTTTTGTTCGGAAAGATTGGTGTAGTTTCAATTTGTAAATTTGCGGTTGTGTTATTTGTTCCATCCAAAATAAAAAAATGTTTCTTGATATTTTCTTAAATTGTAGATCCGGATGCTGAAGTGGTGTCTTTATCACCAAAAACCTTACTAGAATCAGATCAATACATATGTGAGATCTGTAACCAAGGGTTCCAAAGGGATCAAAACCTTCAGATGCACCGTAGACGACACAAGGTAACATGGAAGTTGTTGAAAAGAGATTCAACCGAGATCAAGAAGCGGGTTTTCGTGTGCCCCGAACCGAGTTGTTTACACCATGATCCGTGTCATGCGTTAGGGGATTTGGTTGGGATCAAGAAGCACTTTAGAAGGAAGCATAGCAATAATAAGCAGTGGGTTTGTGAAAAGTGTTCAAAGGGTTATGCTGTTCAATCTGACTATAAAGCTCATCTTAAAACTTGTGGTACAAGAGGCCATTCATGTGATTGTGGTCGAGTTTTCTCCAGGTTACTATTTGTATATGTTTTTGTGATTGATATCTTTCATCTTCTTGATTTGATATTTTCTGGGATTATTAATTAGATCTTCTTGCTACACATGTTTTTCTTGATCAGACTAAAAGATGTGACCTTTCATCATGAGCATTTATGTTTTTCTGATCAGACATAAATTTCAGCAATATTCAGTCAGAAAGTAAAAAAAAATTCCTCAATGGTTTTGTTCAAAAATATTATTCAAATATTATGTTTACTATATGCAATTGAATATTCTTTTAAGCTTGAATTCTGCAACATATAATATGTGTTATCTTTTGGATGGGAACAGAATCTATGGATTCATTCATAAGATCTATGAGATATCATTTTACATTTTTTAATAATATTTGATAATTTTCTATTAATATAGATAAAAAAATAATTAACATTTGTTATTTTTTTAATAGAAAATAACAAATCTAAGACTAATATTTTTGGTGTTTGGTAGATTGTTTCTTTAATTTAGAAACACAAAGTTCAAGCATATATCATAGTATAAATATTGAAATACTCACCTGCTTCATTGGTATGCATTTTATTGTAGCATTGTCATTGGCACTACACACAAGCCTATATTTATTCTTTTGTTTAATCCAATGTTGCATAGTAATCAATCTTTGTCTTTCAAGTTTTCCTTTAATTTCATTTATTGTGATAGGCATTTTTTAGGCAATATCACTATAACTTATGCCTGTTCTTAATATTAATTCTTATACACCTTTTAACTGACTCATGCCATTGTAGAGTTGAGAGTTTCATCGAGCATCAAGACGCATGCACAGTCCGGAGAACCCAACCCGAACTTCCCTCATTCCAGCCGGCATGTTTATCTCGTACAACATCAAGCACAAGCCCAACTAGTGACATAAATTTTGGTTCCATCTCAACATTATCAAGATTGTCACATCTCCAACCTTTACCCCGGACTTTATTCTCACAAACCCAAGCAGGCATTCAAAACAACTTGGAACTTCAACTATTACCATCACTATCTCTTTCCGAACAACGAAACAATCATCCGAACCGTTTGAATCTCACAATTGGAAGTGCACTTAGCTTGCAAAAGGATGAAATGAAAATGGCTTTGGCAAACAAGGCCTTTGCAGATGATGCTAGACAACAAGCAAAGAAGCAAGTTGAGATTGCAGAGATGGAGTTTGAGAATGCTAAAAGAATTAGGCACCAAGCTAAGGTGGAGTTAGAAAGAGCTAAGGTTATTCGAGAACAAGCCACCAAGAAGATCAATTTCACCATATTAGACATCACTTGTTATTCTTGTAGGCAACGGTTTGATACGTCAAGTCATAATGCCGAAGCCACTACAGCTGATTACACCTCTCTCACCCCAAGTTACATGTCTCCAGCTTTAACCGAAGGCGAAGGAAATTATTAGTGTTTTCAAGAAAAGCACCCTCCCTATGTCGTGGATGTATGTGTGTTTGTATGCGATTTCATTTAAGTTTTTGCATTTTGATTACTTGAAAATAAAATAAAGAAAGGAGTGAATATGGTGTATTCCTAATCATGTTATTCTTGTGTAAATAAGCTTGGTTTCTTCTTCTCAACATATTGCAACTAATTGCCTTTGGATGAAATCATAAATGGTTCACTATTGTTATTATTAGTTATATATGTATTTTTGTTGAAGAACAAAAATAAATATATGATGGAAAGCCCTTGGTCAATCCAGGTTAAAAAGATCCCAAGAGAGATATGAATGGACCTCTTTAAACATCCTGAAAATAAAGATACTTTGTTCCGTGTTCTTGTAATATGATATTTATTTTATACTGAAAAAGTCTTTTTGAGTATTACTTAGACTATCTCCAATGCTGGCGTGTTGAAAGCTAGGCAACTCCGAAAAGTGAAAGAGAGACGCGCGATGGGCGGGTTATAACGTGGTGGAGATAGAAGCACATAAATCTGTTTAAACGGATGGATGAGAGAAGATAGGGAAAGCGTGTGAAAAATTGAAAATCCTGGTGATGTTGAAGGGCAGTGAAGCACAAGTGGTTTCTAGTAATGGACATGGTTTTAATTTTCTCAGTATGAGCTCACCTGATCCATGGTTTTTGTTTGTTGTTTATATCATTTTTCTTACTTATCTTAAAATATCAAAGAGCTTCTTGCCTATTAGAATCTAGATGTGTATACAATGGTGTTCTTGTGGTTAAGATTTCAGGTCCGGTACTGACAAAGATATAGATTTAGGAGTAAAATTAGTGAGAATTTATGTTAGTCGTTAAAGAATAACTTTTTGTTAGATAATTATACAATTTTATTTAAAATAATATAATAATCAAATTAACATATTCGAAATTTTTAATTAATTAAGACACTTGCTAAACTAACTCATTATCTAACATAATCTAACCAAAGGATCTACAGTACCAGGATGTAAGTTGTATAAAGTTGTTTTTTCAAATGGTGATGATTCAAATCTTATCATTACCAAGACTGGTGTAATTCTAGAGTAGACTTAAAGAGTGTAATTTGCCGTTCTGAAAAAAACTAACATGACTATTCTTGGTTGTACCACCGACTTTTAAAGAGTTATAATTAAGATAGGGCGTTAATGACAATGATTATATACCGAACTATACCATGCACACCCCTACTATTTTGTCACCACAACATAAGACTGTCTCTCACCTTCCTGTCCGGTTTTAACACCAAAGCGCCCCCCCCCCCCCCTATCCATATAGTGCCCTATTGCCCTATGATAGACAAGGAGCTGCGTTATAGTTTCTCTTTAGAAAAATCAATCTGTATGAATCCTTAAAAAATATGATGAGCGATGAGTAATCCTGCCCTAAAGTTGATATTTATCAAAATAGACTGTCTAAGAGAATAACTAAAAGTTTGCTAAAGTTGAGGAAAACTGTTAACACTGAATATTCGGGTATGATAGCTAGCAGCGTGTCCTGCCCTACTTAAGTTTAGGTAGCAACAACTTGGGAGTCCAGCATTTTATAGCGAAGAACTAAAGATAAAAACATGGAAAATTACAAAAACGCACTATAAAATATTCAAGAAAGAATAATGTAGAATTATGTAAAATATTCATAGATTAGTCTAAGAAAAGTCCTTTGCAAATATCTATAATTTTATATTTATAGAATATAATCCTCTAGATTAGAGAATTCGATCTACACAGATTATTACGAGTAAAAATAGAGGTGATGGTCATACATTTACCTAACTAAATTACCTCCAAAACCACTTGTAATCTCTCTTGTAAAGTTTCTCCAAGCAATATATCACACTGATCTTCTTCATTCTTATGTTCCGTTAATTCGAGTTGCTATAGAATCACTACAGTATGTTGTTGCTCAAAAGGCTTGTTGTAGCTGAAGTCTAGGCTCCACAGGAGAGAGAGTTTGGAAATCGCTCCGTGACAAGAAGCATCCATGCTTTTTGCCACTATTTTATGGCCCCGTAACTCCAAATGTTAGTAGTCCAAGTTAAGACATTGTAAGTTGGGTTAAAATAATAAAAGATGGGGAGTGATTATTCACCTTTCTTAATAAGTGAGAAAATAATAACAAAATAAGAAGAAAACGAGTCTCGTGCCTTTAATGCGCTGACTGATCTGACAAGAATGCGCTGACTCTCTCGTTGTCTTCTATAATCATGTTTTGCAATATGATACACACATACATAGCATCTCTCTTTTTTCCAATGTCCATGCACGACACGATTTTCATGTAATGCCAACGTTGGCGAGAAACCCCAAAACACCTTTCAATGTCCTTTCGCGAAGACTCTTTTACATTCTTAAAATAGTTTCTCTTTTCATACATCGGGTCTCTAAACGTTTTGAAGATAATAGAATATTCTGGATAGATCCCCTCTCTCAAATAGTATCCGTGTGAGTAGAAGTTATCGTCAGCCCAAAACGATGCGACTGGTACTGTAGCGGAGATGTAATCCTCTACCACGGGCGACTCCTCCAAAACGTTTATGTTGTTGTTGGACTGGGGTTCATAGTTGGCCGACCAAACCCAAAGGTCGTACGGAGCAACCGCTTGAAGACTCACCGTTGGTACTTTCTGGTCATCACGTGTATATTGATCTCACTATGCAGTTGGACAGTTAGCTCACTTTCAATGCATACAATCTATACTCCCTATCATGTCGGGTAACCCATGTTTCCTTTCAGGCACCGTTTAGACATTCGCAATCGATGTCTAAAAGTCTCCGGGTTTTTGTATCTTGGCGGTCAACGAAATAGTCTTCTATAAAATGTTTATCCGCGCCCTCAGGTCTCGTTCAATTATTCTTTTCTCAAAACCGGTTGAGGAGGAGAATAAATAGATTACATATACTTTGTCACAAGCGTAACTGCACTTGTAACCACCTCCTCCTTCGCCTCATCATAGGCCATGTGCTGGTTATTTTGCAAATATCAATTGGTTATGTCGAACGAAGAGGGAGAATCCATTTTGTTGGTTTTTTGAATAGAAAGTTTTAAACAAATTGTGAAGATTGGTGCATGTAAGGTTTGTAGAGAGTGTTTAAAAGTGTGAGAATTTGTATAGATTGTTTTAAAAAGTTGAGATGTTTGGTTATTATATAGAAAAATAATTGATTTTTTTAAAGAAAAGTAGCCGTTAACAATGGCTAGGTTGACCAAAAGAGGAGGAGTTTGGCGCTATGTAGGAAGCGGACCCCATCCCCCTTCGTGGCGCTTATAACGCCCCGGGGGCGGTGTTCCCGACGCTATGGGTTTCCATGGTTGGGAATGGTGCCCCACTACAGATGTTTAGGTAAACTTATGTTTCAAAACTAATATGGTGAAAGAGGAGTTTTTTGCTAGGGGAACATTGCAAGCTCATTGTGCGACACTAAAAATCTTGTTGATACATATATCGTGGTTCAAATCCTTCCTGTAAATGCAGAAGGGCCTACTTTCCTAGGATACCATATAATGTTATGACATCTAATAGCCGACGGTACCTATATAGTTGACATAACTTACATAAGACTTGCATGTATAATTTCACGAAATATTTTTATATTTTTCTTTTGAATTTGAAGAGAGATGAATGAATATTGTATCGCAACCATATTTTTAAGGTTCCTTGAATCTTTGAATAATTAATAAATTAAACTTCTAAAATCATCCATAAAACTAGGGCTAAAAACGTCAACGATTAAGGTGTCTAGTAGCTATAATAAAAAGGAAAAATTCTCTAAATAGCCCTTTTGAAAAGAGAGAAACACAAAAATAGCCCGTGAGATTTCGTTTTTCAAAAATAGCCCTCGAAATTCAACTTCCACGTGACATTGAGATTTTCCCTGTGAGTTTTCGTCGACCAATTAAAATCTGCCATGTGTCAAGAATTCCCACCGACCACACAAGTTTTCATCCCAGTTCCGTTTTAAATGTTACTTTTCACATCAAATCTAACCTGATAAAAACCAACTTTAACGTGATGTTTCGACATGTTTCCGTCTCCAACGTGAGTTTTCAAAATCATGGTTTTTAAGTTTTTTTGAAATTCATCTCCAAAGATGAATTTCAAATGAATTTCGTCTTTTTAAAATAAATCATATTGATCATCTTCATCATTTTCTTCATCAAACTCTCACCATTTCCTCCGCCACCTAATGCTACCGGACACCACCACCACCATATCGGTACTCTCAAACCAAACCCTCATCACCAACCAAACCTATGTCCCGGCAACCTGACACTACCGCACTCGACGTCCGCTCCTCACCTCACCACCGCACCCGAACATCAATGCCACATATATGCAATTCTTGGTCGGAAACAAGAACCACTATTTCAAACTCGCGATGTCGCCGCCACCATCTCCTGTGGTTACACGGTTATCCTCTCTTTCTTTCGGAACTTAATTTATTAACAAAAAATTAAATTCTCCTCAAAAACATCTTTGAACATCTTTGAAGATGGTATTGTATAACAAATCCAACTTTGACTACCGATTTGTTCATAAAATCAACGTATTCTGAAAATGGTTAGATGGATGGGGTCCACATAAAGTATTTCTCCTCAAACTTTGTCTTGGCAGTTGACTTGTAATCAAAATTCGTCTCCGGAGTTGAAATTAATTTGAAATTCATCTTTGGAGATGAATTTCAGAAAAACTCAAAAATCAACTTTTTGAAAACTCACGTTGTCGACGGAAACATGTTGAAATATTACGTTAATGTTGGTTTTTATCAGGTTAGATTTGATGTGAAAAGTAACGTTTAAGACAGATTTGGGATGAAAACTTGCGTGGTAGGTGGGAATGCTTGACACATGGCAGATTTTGATTGGTCCACGAAAACTCACGGGGAAAATCCCAATGTCACGTGAAAGTTGGATTTCGAGGTCTATATTTGGAAAACGAAATCTCACGCGCTAATTTTGTGTTTCTTTCTCTTCAAAAGGGCTATTTAGGGAATTTTCCCTAATAAAAAGGGAAAATTCCCAAAATGACCCATTCATAGAATGTGTTTCCATTTCATCCCCACTAATTCAAGTTTCCAACTTTGTCCCTTTGTTATCTCGTCGCCGACGACATGATAACGAACACCGATACTGAAACAAATAGGATAACGACACGTGGCCGGAATCTGTGCTGACGACGCGTTATGTTGCTAACGTAGGGTAGCGGCGATGCGTTATGTTGCTAACGTAGGGTAGCCGCGATGCGTTGTCACTAACGCATCGTGGAACCCTTGTGTTGTCATAACAAGGTAGCAGCAACATAACACATCGCCGCTACCCTACGTTAGCAATATAGCGCATCGTCAACCCTATGTTATACGTAACGTAGGGTAGCAGTGATGCGTTATGTTGCTAACGTAGGGTAGCAGCGATGCGTTATCCACTAACGCATCGTCGACGACCTATTCCGGCCACGTGTCGTTATCTTATTTGTTTCAGTAACGCATCGTCGGTGTTCGCTATATATCATGTCGTCGGCGAAGAGATAACAAATGGACAAAGTTGGAAACTTGAATTATTAAGGATAATTTTGGAAACACATTCTTTAAATTGGCTATTATGAGAATTTTCCCTAATAAAAAACACTAATGTTTCAAAAACACAAGTTTGCTCTCCGGCAATAGAGACTAAAAACCATAAAAATGGCCGCCGCATCAACCTTAGTTTAGTACCAATAATATTTATTTCTAACTTTAACTTTTTATTTATTTTAATTTAGTTATATAATCCAATATTTAAATTTATAAAAGATTAAAAGCATTGTAAAAAAAGTGTGTAAATGTAAAAACTAGAAACATAAAATAAAATAGAAGAAAAGAAATATAAAATAAAAACCAAGGGATTCAAGAGAGATAGAGAGAGAGAAAAAACCCAATGATGATGAAGATGTAGATGAAGATTAAGATGATGAAGAAGAAATTAGGAATAATTATAATTTGAACGAACCAGATAAGAAACATAAAAAACCGTTTAGAGAGACTGCTTTTTACAAAAGGATTTAAAGAACATAATTGGACGAAAACCATAAGATTTTCAAAAATTTGGTCGGTTTTGTCAGAGTCATGCCACGTGTCAAACTTTAAATAGTTCTTGAATCCTGTCGGTTATATTTCCTATGAGTCGGCTCAGTACATATTAGATGGGTTATTTTAGGAAAGTTGTGACTTTTTGGGTCTTTTTTTTTCTTTCTTTTCAATTGGGTCATTTAGGAAATTTTCCCATAAAACCAATTAGGTAAACTCAATGTTACCTATATAACCATTCTTGATTCCTGTATCGATGAGGTGGTCAAAAGTTATACCTTATAAGTAGTTATAAGGTATGGGTTTAAATTTAATTCGTATGCCATATATTGCACACACTAAAAGCGATGCATAGCCTTAAATATACGTACAAATGTACAATATTTTATTAAGAGTTTCTTTTGTTTGACGTATGAGTTTAAATTCAACTCGTATGCCATAAATTGCACACACTAAAAGCGATTCAGAGCCTTAATATACGTACAAATATACAATATTTTATTAAGAGTTTCTTTTGTTTAATGTGTGGGTTTAAATTCCACTCGTATGCCATATATTGCACACACTAAAAGCGATGCAGAGCCTTTAATATACGTACAAATGTACAATATATCTGCATATATAAATCCTCTCTCATAGTTAATATATATTTTAATGATGCTTGTATAAAGCCGCCATGTTTTTCAGTGCCACAGTAGAAAGGTTTTTAGACAGTCACTCGTCGCTCTCATGGATGTATACAATACGATGCACAAACAGAAATACCTTGCTCTCTCTCTCTTTTCTCTATGCACTGTGGTAGGCTCTCATGGGGCACTCACTTTTTTAATTATGAATCAAGGACGTACACGTGGGCCCACTTTCCCATTTCATTTATTTTGATACCTCAATTATTCATTCCATTTTTATCTTTTCATGAACAAACCCAAATAGTTACTGTACTAAAGTAAAACAAATATTCATGTCTTTGGTAGGTTGATGGTGTTTGTTTGCTATATGATTCTTTCTTTCTTGTTTTATTAAAATAGTTTTGATTTGACTGTTGTGAATAAGGAGCAAGGTCAAGTCCTTTTAAGGGTAAAGTTACACAGCAATACATTGAGATGAGCAGTTTCAATACCGGTATCGTTTGGTATCGAATTCGGTATCAAGTTTTTAGTTTTTGTTAGAGCATCCACAATAAGGTGTGAAATCCAAAGTTTAAATAGGTTTGGATGATGTGAATTCTAGTGGACAAGAGGGACCTTGTTCTGGACTAAAAGTTTATTTACAAAGTTTGCATACACAAACATCACCCAAACAATATAGGGGATAAAGGGTGGGGCCCTACTCTCACAATTAACCCCACACATATATATTGACATGTATATGCATATTGTATTATTATAATATTATTTGATAAGGTTTGTGAGAGTTTGTTGTTGTTTAAAAATATTAAGTTTGTAAGAAAGGTTTGAAACCTGACGTGGCGGTGATATGACGGTTTATAGAGGTTTGTTGTTGTAGATGCTCTTATCGGTATGGTACCGGTATTTCCCGAATTTTGCACGAAAAATACCGGTACAGTACAGGTACCAAACTGAACATTTCGGTACCGGTATCGTTACCAAATATTTTGAATTTTTAGGATCGGTACTGGTACCATCCCGAGCTCATCCCTGCTATATACATTCGATCTACTAAATTTGTTTGATTTCCAGAAGATTCTTTGATTCTTGTTTTATTGAATAGTGTGATTTGACTGTTTGATTAAGGAATGATGTCAAGTCCTTTTAAGGGATCATGTTACACTACAGTACTTCATTTGTTTGTTGAGTATCAATATTCTAAACAAACACATTACACAAACATTATTGAATGAAAATAAGGTATGTAAATAAACATAAACGAATGAGTATAAATAAACCCATACCAAAGTGTTATAAATAAAACTGGCAGGCAAGTGGGCAACGGATCAATCAACACACACACAAACTAACGATTTAACATGCAAACCATAGAAGTAATAAACGAAGACGATAATATAACATGGTTTGGTTTCGGTGTAAAAGATACGTCTACGGATGCAACTATGGCTTATCTTAATTAGGTCATGAGATGCAAAGATTATAATTACGTACATGGTTAATATAAATACTAATTAGGTTAACAACTTAATGAACAATAAACAAATATAAGCCGAACCCTTGCCTTCATTGCCGGCAACCTGAGCCGAAGCCCAAAAGCCTTTACAAAAGAAATAGAAAGCTAACAAACACCAGTTAAATGGAAATGAAAATATGCAAGTTAAAATACAAATACGATCTAATAAAGTTTACAACATAAAAGGGTAGTTCGGACGATCTTGAATAGATGGTTTGGATGAGATCATAAGTTAGGGGACTGGGAATTTTAATTTGGTATATCTTGTTAATCAAGTTAGAAATGATTTATGTTATCTTTTGTTTTTAAATGTCTGCTTAAAACTAAATTTATAGTGTGCTTAAAATTTATATTTTAGCTAGCGTGTTGACGATGTATTCAACGAATGGATTATTTAATTTTTTGTTTACAGTTATTAAGTGTTTTGTGCTTGATGTTGTTGGGCAAGTGTGTTGTGCATCATGGATTTCTACTGCTAGTTACAAAATAAATATATGGATGAATACGCTATTCATGAATTACCACTAGTACAAAAGAGTGGCGAAGCTTGGAAGAAAATGCGATAGAAAAGAATACAATAATCAATTTAATGCAACAACCTAATAGTCGCAAGTATCCTTCGCCCTTGCGTTAGAACAAGATTGTTTTTATTGATCACAAAAACACTGCTTATCTAAGCATGGGACTTATAATAAAAGTAATCAAAAACAGAAATGTAACAACCTACAATTATTTCTCAACATGGAAGCAAGACATACAAGGGTTATAACTGATCACTTCTTTTTAAGGGCTAAAGAAGATAGAATAGAAGAAGCTAATGAACTCAAGAATGCAATAAGAAGGAATGCTGCAGACACAAAAGCCAAGTTGAAGAAGTCATCAAGCTTTGATCGAATTCCAGCAAAAGCTAATTCACCATAAGTTGACTCATAAAAGTCATCCAACTGATCAACCTTCTTCTTGAGATCAACTGTAGCACCAAATGCCGCACCAACACCCGTAGCTAGAAAGCATAGTAGAAACTGTGAATAACATTTAGCATAAAAAAGGGATAATGACCAAAATGTCCATTTTACCAGTCAATGTTGACAAAATGTATATTTTTTCCAATCAATTTCCATAATGTCAACCCTAAAGCTCGTCCACCTAATCACTTTTTAATCATTACTTGACAGGCTTTCTAACAAAGCAGATTTTGCCACTTGGATAATAAATCTTGTCAGAAGCCAAGATAAAAATCGTATGACAACAAATAATCTCGTCTTACACCGAAATAAATCTCGTTAGACCCAAAATAATCTCGTTGGACCCAAGATAATTTCGTTGTATGCCAAAAAGTTCTCGTTGGCTTCAGTGATTTAGAAAAAAAATGTAATGACCAAACAGTTTTTTGATGTGCATGTGGCATTAATTGGTTGTTTAAATTAAAATCCCATCGAGTAATGATTAAATAGTAATCGGGTTAACGAGATCTAGGGTGGACATTTTGGTAATTGGTTGATAAATATGGCATTTTGTCAACATTAACCGGTCAAATGGACATTTTGGTCATTATATCTATAATTAGGCTTTTGCGAAATCACATTCAACATGCGAAAAGGAAACTAGTTAACCTTGTCACCATAGAAGACAATCATGGGGAGTATATTGCCTGTTGTAAGGCGTTTTCCCGTTGCTAATTGGTAGATTTCGAAGGGTACTAGTAGACATGTGTATGCAAAACCAATCACTATAGTGGACACCATGTACCTGCACACATATATACATGATCATTCCTAAATGTTTTAGTATTACTTCGTGCCAAAACAAGAATTTAGCTTTCATTCTCAATATTTTTGGCAGAGAAAGAGAGTTACTGATAAGAATAGAAATTGTTGATCCCAAATTTGAGCTCTAAAAAGAAGCCTGTATAAACTCTATAGGTTGTAGTGTTGGATACTACAATGATGAGTGAGGCCAAGAGACATAGCCATGTAACCACTCTAAGAGTTAACGAGGTAATGGCGAGTACTTGCACACTGCTAATAGGGGCGTGTGAAGTATGCGAATGCGACACAGAATCATTAAGAATTACAATCTGACTATTATCATCAGTTTGAGGTATGTCTGAAAGCTGAATCTGTGTTTGATCAAGGGGCTCATCAGGTTGAGACCGAGGCTGCGGATCAGGTCGTCCCATGCTGTTTGATGTCAACTAGTGTGCTTCTGGTTGTTTATATATCAAGTAATAATCATTAAGTCAATATATATCAACATTGCCTTCATCGTCAAGCAAGGTTCCAAAAGAAAAGGCCAAATTACATCATTAACTCCGTTTTAGTATATATTATTCGAACTTCGATATGTTTGAAACAAGAATATTGATCAAATTTGTTTGTATTTGCTAGTTTGCATTGATGTCCTGACATGCTTAAAATACTAGTTAACATAATACCTCATCTTGCTAATGTAATTTAGATGGCCCAACTATTTTGTACTCTTATTTTTGTTGGAAGAGATTCACAACAAAGTGTATACAAGATATGGAAAGTGATGTTGAATATGGCACAAGCAGAGTTGACTAATGATCAAGAACTGATCTTGAATTGGTCTGCAAAACAAGAAACCAAATTTGCTTCTTCTAGAATCTGTTCCTTTTTCTTTGTGGTACGAATCAACAAAGGATAATACTAATATTCTGCTTCTTTTGTAGCAACTACAGGAAACAACTTTATATATGGTTTGACAAACAAAACCATATAATATAGTATAATAATCAATGAAAGTAATGAGCTGCACTACGCACGGGTTTTGCCTCAACAAACAAAGCGACTCTTTTTATTAAGAAAAGACGAACTAAAAAACTTAATAAACCAATGTGAACCAAGGGTTTATATAACACCCTTAATTCGAGTCCTACTCGTATTCAAATACACAATTTGAATCTAACTCAAATACGTTTAGGATAAGACAAACTTATTAATAAATAAGACAAACTTATTAATAAATAATAAACAAATTATTTAAGTCTCCTCCAAGCCACCCCATGAGATTTACCGAACCGCCCTTAAATATCGTCTCGTTTAACACTCCCTCTCGATATTTGCTTCCTTCATTCCCAAGCGAGTACAAAACTTCACAAGCTTCTCTTTTGGCAAACTCTTTGTGAACATATCAGCAGCTTGCTCCAACGTGTTAACGTATTTAAAATCAATTTTTCCATTTAACACTTTCTCACGAATAATGTGATAATGAACTTCAATATGTTTCGTACGCGCATGAAACGTGGGATTCTTAGCCAATAAGATTGAAGACACATTATCTCCATACAAGGTTACCTTCTCGTTCTTACCTTGATTTAACTCGTTTAGAAAACGAACCAGCCACATGCACTCTTGTGCAGCCATAGTCGCGGCTCGATACTCCGCGTCGGTAGTCGAAAGTGACACTGTAGGCTGTCTTTTGCTGCACCAAGTAACAACACTTGAACCAATCAAGAATACATACCCGGTAGTACACCGTCTCGTGTCCGGATCTTTAGTGTAATGGGCATCGCAAAACCCGATTAATTCCATACTCGACTCCCTCTTAAACTTAACACCATAACTCGGAGTCGACTTCACATACCGCAACACTAACCGAGCAGCTTCAAGGTGCGGTTTTCTTGGAGCTTGAACGAATCTACTAAGCACACCAACGACATACGCAATGTCGGGTCGAGTCAAGGTCAAATAAATAAGACTTCCAATTATTTGCCTATACATGGTTACTTCTTCCAACTCTTTTCCTTCTTCGGCTCGTAGAGACCCGTTTGGTTCCATGGGTACCCGTATCGGTTTGCAACTTTCCATACCGAATTTCACCAAAAGATTAACGACATACCGATTTTGGTGAAGTATAAATCCATCATTCTCGTACTCGAGCTCAAGACCTAAAAAGTGCTTTAATGTTCCCATGTCTTTCATGAAAAAACGAGTGCACAGATTCGTTTTTAACTACTCCACCACGTAGACTAAATCACCGGTTATAATTAAGTCGTCTACATAAACGAGGACAAGGGCGGTCTTTTCACCTTCAGCTCGGACGAACACACTGGTATCGGCTATTGTAGGAACAAATCCGTTGAGTTCCAAAAACTCACCAATCTTACCGAACCATGCCCGCGGTGACTGTTTTAAGCCGTAAATTGCTTTCTTCAACTGACAAACATAATTAGGAAAATTTTGACTTACAAAACCTCTCGGCTGATCCATGTATATTATACGATCCAAATCGCCATACAAAAAACGCATTACTAACATCCATTTGCCATAAATCCCAACCTTTGCACGCGGCAATTGCTAAAATTACTCGAACCGAAACGAGTTTAGCTATGGGACTAAACGTATCCTCATAATCGATCCCGTACTCCTGTGAAAAACCCCGTGCCACTAATCGAGCCTTATATCTTTCTACCGACCCGTCGGCCCGTCTTTTAATTTTAAAAACCCACTTACACGAAATTGGTTTTACATCACCTGGCTTCGGAACAAGATGCCAAGTCTCGTTACCGACTAAAGCTTCTATCTCTTGCTTCATGGCTTCCATCCACTTAGGATCCCGTAGGGCCTGCTCTACGGTTTCGGGTTCACTTTCAGTTTCTTGACTAACAAGTAACGCGACGTTTTCATACCTCGGGTTCGGTTTACTAACCCGTTCGAACCTCCGAACAGCCGGTGCGCTTCCCTCGACAGTTGCTGAAACGTTTGAATTTTCGGACTGAGACCCGGACTGACCGGTTGATGTCCGAACAGCCGGTGCGCTTCCCTCGACAGTTGCTGAAACGTTTGAATTTTCGGACTGAGACCCGGACTGACCGGTTGATGTCCCAGTACGCCACGGACTGATCCGTGTGTTGCTTTGTGACCTTATACCTACTGTTTGATTCTCAACAGGTTGAACAATAGTTTCAACCTCCTCTTCATTGTTTAATTCCACAGAAACATACTTGTCAACTTCTTGTCTTAAGTCTTGAGTGTCGGGTAACACTTCTTTACTTGAAGACCACCATGATGAATTTTCATCAAATATTACATCCCGAGACACGTAAATTCACCCGGTACTCGGCTCACAACATCGCCACCCTTTCTTTTCATTATCGTAACCAACAAAAATACATCTCGTTGCCTTTTTCTCCAACTTGTGTCTGAGATGCCCCGGGATGAACACGTAACACACGCATCCAAAGACTCGAAAGTAACTAACATTCGGTTGTATTTTGAACATCTTCTATTATGGTGACTCGTAGCCCATTCCTTGTTGTGGCAATCGGTTACTTATAAACGCAACGGTACTCATTGCCTCCGCCCAAAATCTCCCCGGTACATTCTTGTTGTGCATCATGCTTCCAATCATGTCTGTTAGGGTGCGATTCTTTCTCTCCGAAACTACGTTTTGCTCGGAAGTATTAGAACACGTTAGTTGGCGTTTAATTATATTTTCTTTTAGAAACAAAAAAAATTCACGGGACGTATACTCGCCTCCGTTATCGGAACGAAGACACTCGATGCTCCTCTTTAGATCCCGTTCGGCTTCTAACTTGAAGTCTTTGAAACATTCAAACGCCTCGTATTTCTCCATCATGAAATATACCCACAAATATTTCGAATAATCATCTATAAATGATATCATATAACTCATACCTTTAATTGACGGTTGTTTCACCGGACCGAACACATCGGTATGAACTAGCTCGAGAGGGGCTTTAGCTCGATAACTAAAGTTCTCAAACGGTTGCTTATGAGTCTTTCCAAACTGACAACCGCCACACACCACATCCGTTTTTACTTTGAGTTCGGGTATTCCCGCCACTAACTTCTTTTTAACGACTAATTGAAGTTTATCATACCCGACATGGCTAAAACGTTGATGCCACAGATCTGCGTTTAGATTCCTTTTCACCTTATTCACATACGAAGTCCTGGCAGACAATACATAAACCGAGTCTTTCTTTCTTTCTTCAATCACCGGTATGGATTTAGTTTCGAACTTATCGAAAACACTCACCTCGTTTGGCCCGAACAGAACATATCGTCTAGTGTCGGTGATTTGAGGAACCGAAAAAAGGTTCTTTTTCATACCGGGAAAATGAAACACGTTTTTAACAACAAAACCACTTTCCTCGGAATCCGATGAGAGATCAACTTCACCAATATGAGCTATGCCATGTCGCGAATCATCGGCTATAACTACCACCTGATTACCCTCGTACTTAACCGGGTTCTTTAACCGCTCCTTTTCACCCGTTAGGTGATTTGAACAACCCGAATCTACAATCCAATTATTTAATAAATTTAAAGTGGGTTTTACCGTAGCCATTAACGCGTGAACTTCTTCAATTCCGGCATAATGTGCCTCGGCATCCCAAGGCTCTTCAGTTCGATTTTGCGTTGTCGCGGCGTTTCCTTCTTCAGTTGCACTCGCAGTACAATACTTTGCGATGTGTCCTCGCATGCCACAATTATAACGCTTAAACGTTTTAAACGACAGACGTTTACCCTTTTTATTGTGGTTCCAATGCTTTCGATCAACACTTCCTTCCTGTTGGTTTTGTTCCTCGGGTTTATTCCCTTTTTTAAAGTTGTTCGATCGATCCCACGATTTCTTTTTGTTGTAACCGTGGTTGGGTTTGAACTTTCCTTTTCCTTTGCCCGCAAACAACGCCTCGTTTTCTTGCTTCGGTATAGCGGAGACCGAAACACCGGCCATCTGTTTGGCTGAAGATTCCTGTCCGGATAATAAGTTTTCAAATTCCGAGAGTGACGGTTGAGTCGGCCAACCCTGAACAGCAGCGACAAACGACTGAAATTCCGGCCTCAACCCAATAATAATCCGTTTCATTCTCACGTCTCCGATCCTTGATCGCTAATCTAAATCGGCAATCTCGCGACAAAGCGATTTCACTTTATGGAAGTACTTTGGAATCGTCATATCTTTCTGGGTAACCGAAAGCAACTCGTTTTCAAGAAGTTGTAATCGGGTGTCGTTTTTCTTCGTGAATAGTTGTTCAAGAATATCCCATGCATGCTTTGGTGTTTCGGATTCTTGAAAGTGATCTAACATCTCCTCTTCGACTGTTGTTTTTAACACGAACATCACTCTCCCGACTTTTACTCGCCACTTCCCGATGGTACCTCCGGTGTCGTTTCTTGGCACCTGCGTTTCGGTTCCGTTGGTTACCTCCCAAAGGTCCTGACCTTGAAGGTATGACATAACACATGTCGACCAAACCCGGTAATTAGTTTGGTTCAAACGCTTGATTCCGACGACAAACGACGTATCATCCATCGTTTCCTTCTTTGTCGGCTTCTTTTCTCACCACGAGTTTGTTTACGATCTACAGACCCGGATAATTGCCAAAGGCAACCGTCCGTGAGACTAATCTCTTGGCTGGACTTCGATCGACTAAACTCGATTACGTATGGACGTTCGGTGACCGGCTTTGATACCACTTGTTGAATATGGCACAAGCAAAGTTGACTAATGATCAAGAACTGATCTTGAATTGGTCTGCAAAACAAGAAACCAAATTTGCTTCTTCTAGAATCTGTTCCTTTTTCTCAATGGTACGAATCAACAAAGGATAATACTAATATTCTGCTTCTTTTGTAGCAACTACAGGAAACAACTTTATATAGGTTTGACAAACAAAACCATATAATATAGTATAATAATCAATGAAAGTAATGAGCTGCACTACGCACGGGTTTTGCCTCAACAAACAAAGCGACTCTTTTTATTAAGAAAAGACGAACTAAAAAACTTAATAAACCAATGTGAACCAAGGGTTTATATAACACCCTTAATTCGAGTCCTACTCGTATTCAAATACATAATTTGAATCTAACTCAAATACGTTTAGGATAAGACAAACTTATTAATAAATAATAAACGAATTATTATTTAAATATCCTCCAAGCCACCCCATGAGATTTACCGAACCGCCCTTAAATATCGTCTCGTTTAACAAGTGATTATTACAATGATGGAGGGTTCTAATTCACATATTGATATCGATAGAACTTGGCGTCATACTTGATCACCATAGCGACATATGTATATATACACCACCGAGATGGCAGTTATGTAACGGTAAATACAGTTACAAAGAAACCATCACCCAACGTTTAAATGTTTAACCAACATGACCGTCGGTCACGAGTACCTAATACAAGAACTACATAAGTATATTGCT
Source organism: Bidens hawaiensis (assembly GCF_021521415.1). NCBI lineage: Eukaryota > Viridiplantae > Streptophyta > Magnoliopsida > Asterales > Asteraceae > Bidens > Bidens hawaiensis. The sequence continues at coordinate 77,468 of NW_027500608.1, forward strand.
ACAAATGTTACAAACTAATTAATACAAACATAATATGACATCAAGTATAATTATGCAAGCTTATAATCATTTGTTAATTATGTAATCGTCAGTTTTTTTTGTCATTTCATTCGTAGTAATATCGTTTATAGGAAAATTCTTAAAGTGTCGTATTTTATTTAAGGGGAACACTTTTACCAAACTTGTCACAAAATATCTTTTATAATATCCTTTTTGTGTTGACTTGAAATCAACCGTGACGAACTATTTATGAAAAGTACAAGTTTAGTAAGTGTTGGAACCCAGATTGAATCGTGAAAGATTATGTGAGGGTTCGTGTGTTGTTCTGGAGAAAAATGGGTGTTGTGTGTGCTGAGTTTTATGTGTGTGCATGTATGAGATTCACCTGAGTTAATTTCAGTGAGATTCCCTGAACAAGATAGAGTAAAAGAGAGTTCTATTCTTTTTTGTTCCCCCTCTTACAAAGAGAAAATGTACATATATAATGGTCTAGGGGAATCTCCCTTCTAGACCGTTACTCCTTGAGTTCTCTCTATTGACCGATGGTCCCTCTGACCAAGGCAGGGGACTGGCTATTATCCACTGGACACTCTTTTCCCTCCAAGGTTGGACACTCTTTTCCCTCCAAGACTGGACACTCTTTTCCCTCCAAGATCCTGTCAACCTCATCTCTATGATACTCATATCAACAAGAACAGATAGATAGTTGACCTTGGACCTTTTCTGAAGTACTTGGGCTGCTGTTGGGTTGGGCTGGACTTCTTGGGCTCTGCTTGGGCTCAGTTCGACCTAGTCTCTTCAAGTCTCCCAGTCTATTATTATTGTTATTTATGACAACGGTAATAGACTTGTTTCAAGTCCGCCTTCCTTCTCCTTTTTTTCTTTTTGTTGGGTCTCGTGGGCTTTCCTTACTGGTCTTATGTTAAACTCTTCATCCATCTGGGCCGCCTCAGAAGCCCAAACCCGAGGTAGGCTCTTCAAGTCTCCCCGGTCTGTTGTGCCCATTATTTATGACAAGTATGATGGACTTACAACAAGTCTCTATTCTACCTTTGTTGTGACCTCTTGCGTGATCCAGCCTAAACTTCAATTGGATGTTGATTCTTGACCTAGGAGCTTTCTTTCGGAACAATTTCTCTCTTTGACTTTGCCTCGTCTATTCCAACAACATGGCCTGGGACATGTGTTGTTCTGACCATTTCTTTTAGGTTGATACTACCAACTTGTTTAGATCAATTGGATAAGAACTTAACCCACCTAGAATCTTTGATATTGTTTAGTTACTTTGAGAGGTCTTTTAAATACTCTCTTTTGAGCTCTCTTACTTTAGCCATACTTAACCTGGGCCCGTGTTTGCCACTGGGCATATTTCTCTTATCATTCGGAGAACCTATTTCTAATGTAACCTCTTCAGCCCATTACTGGCCCACGCCTGAGCCGACGACATTTTGAAAAAGCCTCTCATACTCCCCTCAATATGTCATGATACCTTTCGGATCGTCCGCCTTTCTCTTAACTGTTGGCACCCTTTTCCCACTTTCAAATTTACATTTCACGTCTCCTTATCTGTCTAGTAGGGTGTTTGGTTGGAGTAGCTAGTACTCTCCATGCATCTTGGTTTCTCCTGGGCTTTCTTGACTTGGTCCCAATCATGGGACGGAGACCCATTTTCATAGGAGGCTTTACAAGTCCCCCTAGTCCTTATTTTTTTATGATAAGGACAAAAGACTAATGTAGTTCCAGCTCACCTTTCTCATAACATACGGGATAGGTTCCTCCCTTCTATACTCATTCATTGGGCTAGTTTCGGACGAGATCTTTTTTCAGTACATGGCTGAGGTAGATGATATTTAGTTTTCATGAGCCTGACCCAGTTCTCTTGGCAGTTTAAATCTACCATGACATAAATACACAGCCCCTCTTATATATAATAAAGGATGAGTAAACCATAAACACCATGGGTTGATTCCATTTTGACTCATCAGATTTGGACCTAGTAAGGTTGAGATGGCGGAGTCATGGGTGAAATAAAGACCAAGCATTATGCGCTCGTCCCTACACAATGGGCCCAGTTATGTAATTATCTCTTCAAGTCCCCCAGTCCCTTATGCTAATTATTTATGCTTGGGATAAGGGACTTCGGACCCGAGTTTCTTTTACATAACCAAGAAAAGGTTAAGTTTTCTGTCTTGGGTAGTATGTTATCTCTTTCTTTTTGTTGGGCAACCCTCCCAAAGTTGTTAGCAGCCCATTAACAGACTCTAATAATGATCTTGCTATTCTTGCTTTACTAGTAGTGGACATAGAACGAAGACAATGCGATAATATATGATGAAAATGTATCAAACCACCGACAATAATCATGATGATTTGAATTATTTCTATATATTTCTCCTCTTGCTCCCGGATGTATCATGGTGTTTTCAATCTGTATGCGGATGGATTATAAGGTTTCCAACCTGTGAGGTGGATGTAGTAGGTTAGCTATCAATTTGTAGTCGGGCTTTCCTTTCACTCGTTGTGAAGAAGATTCGATTGTCTTTCCCCCTTAGGGGGTGTATATGTATGGTGTCCCATTTAATGGGAAATATATAAGTTGTGAACCTCATACAAGGGGCCATGTCCCACTTGGGTTATTTTCCAAGTTCTAAGTTGTGAACCTCATACAAGTTCTAAGAGTCTTAGAAGGGGCTATTTTCCCCTGGGGAATTATGATTATTAAGCCTCATGGATGGGGCCATTTTTCACGGGGGTAATTATAAGTATTGAACCTAATGGATTAGGTTAATTTTGTATATGGATCCAAGCCCCTCAACCGGGCCTTCCTTTCACACTTGTGAAGGAGCATTGATGTCATTTTCCCATTAACGGGAAATTATAAGTGATGTGCCTCTTAAAGAGGGCTTTATCCCATCTAGGGGAATTATAAGTATGGTGCCTCTTTTAGAGGGCTTTATCCCATCTAGGGGAATTATAAGTACGGTGCCTCTTTCAGAGGGATTTATCCCATCTGGGGGAATTATAAGAATGGTACCTCCTTTGGAGGGCTTTATCCCGTTTGGGGTAATTATAAGTATGATGCCTCTTTTAGAGGGCTTTATCCCATCTAGGGAATTATAAGTATGGTGCCTCCTTTAGGGGGCTTTATCCCGTCTGGGGTAATTGTAAGTATGATGCCTCTTTTAGAGGGCTTTATCCCATCTGGGGAATTATAAGTATGGTGCCTCTTTTACAGGGCTTTATCCCATCTTGGGGAATTATAAGTACGGTGCCTCTTTTAGAGGGATTTATCCCATCTGGGGAATTAAAGAATGGTGCCTCATTTGGAGGGCTTTATCCCGTCTGGAGTAATTATAAGTATGATGCCTCTTTTAGAGGGCTTTATCCCATCTGGGGAATTATAAGTATGGTGCCTCCTTTAGAGGGCTTTATCCCATCTGGGGGAATTATAAGTACGGTCGACCCATTATATTTGTTAATCATAAATATAAAAAACATTATTAGTTTTAATGCCTATTAGAAGTCTTACACATGAAGATGATGGAAGGGGCTACTGGTTGGGGCCCATTCCCTTCTTATAAAAGATAATAGGGATATGAAAGTTTCTTCTCTATGGAAAATTTTTGGAATGTGAAGTTTTACCACATGAGGCTTCTTTCCTTTCATAGCGACTTTGTCACTCTTTAGAATGGAACTCTTCTTCTCACTCATTGGAAGGGAATTATTTTTCCTTGGAAGTCTCTCTAAAATGGTGATCTCTTTATGAGATACGTCTTCATGTGTAACACCCCGTAACCGCAGCGGAAACGTAAACGGGATGCAACAGACACGTCTGATATCAACAGCATTGCTTATAAAGAAAACACCACTACATTAATTTACACCATATTACATTGTTCCGAGTTTAGTTACCGTCTAGGCGTTAACACATCAGTTTCACCAACAGTACATTAACATATTTAATACAAAACGATCATTAAACTTCCACATAAAGCACGCATCGTCAAGCATGTAGCAATTATTCCAGTTTGTGGGTACCTAAAAAGCATGTAAAGAAAACGAGTCAACTACGAATAGTTGGTGAGTTTCACTATTTTAAATAAACAGTGACAAATCATTATAATGATCATATATTAGCGATGTAATTATGCTGAGCCCACAAGTGAAACTTCTGACTATCCACACACAACCCCGTGGCATACTCCGCCCACGAACCTGCCCCAAACCGCTATGCCTAACATTACATAGCAAAATATATAACAACAAAATAGACATGTGCAACTGGCTGGGAAACATCAGCAAATCCATGCCGGACCAGTTGGGTTTGTCAGACCAATAGTACTATTCACACTCTACTGGTTTTTAGCTAATCACTCGTGTTGCGGGGCCTTACAATGTTAGCAACTCAGACAATTATCATCTTAGTACATTTCCGTACGATTCCCGTACAATAAAATATATATAAATACACGCAAATCCATGCGTTCAGTATGTACTTAAACATTTCAATAGTAACATGCTTTCCGCCCCGGGAAAATATTTAAAAACAATTCAGAAAAAGGGGCTCGTGAAACTCACCTTATCGTAAACAAGCAGGTAACACAGTACGCAGCTACTAATCCGGATCTGTAATACGATCCCTAAGTTCGTTACTATACAATCACTATTAATATACTTTAACCGTGCTAACCGGTACCTCTGGGGACACTGTTAACCCAGTACTGTACCCGTTCCGGGGGCAATGTTAACCCAGAAACACTTCTCCAGACACAGATTGTGATATCGTTTAGAGTTCAATAGTTAAAATTACTATTAGTTCGTTTTCCCCGTTTGGCGTGCCTAGCGCGGTTATCCGTTTTTACGTTTCAAAAATGGGTTTGGTCTAACACGACCCGAAAATAGTTGTTGACTGATAATTTAATTAAAGTTAAGAAATTAGAGCTCGGTTTAGACGCCCCGATTGGCCGCGGGACCCGTTTCCGTCTTTAGTGTACCGGAAACTGTTAAATCGGATAAAATTACTCAAATCATCCGAATTATTTTCGGATGATTTATTTTTACTTGTTTAACTCAGTTATATGAAAATAGTTCATTTTTAGGGTTTTTATACACCAGTCAGCTCGTTTAGGCGAACTTTACCGGTTTACCGCGTTTTAAGCTTTAAAAGTTTGTTTTTATTTTCTTTTTAGCACAAATAATTATCCGTTTAATCTCGGATCTTGAAATTTTGTACAAATCACTTTTTGACAGTGGGGAATTTTATAAAAATATTTCCAGAATTAATTTTTATATTTAAACTTTATTTATCTATTTTTAAACACCATTTAAACACTAAATATGTCGTAAATACCAAACGACCTTAGAAAAATCCCAAATTTTTCCTGGATGACCCCTGCCATCCCCATAGTCCCCTGTAATTTTTCCAGAACCAAAATCTCTTTTTACATGCCATTTTCACTCAAACCGAGCTAGAAAACCCTAGAACTCGTTTAAACCGAAAAGACTACTTAGACTTCTCCAACGGACCTAAAATTTTGTGTGTAACTTTTACATGTTATAAAAAGCTTATCTGGAATTTTACAGAATTTTTCATGATACTTAACTATTTTTCACCATTTTTAGCCAAAACCAAGCATTAAATTCACCAAATATTCATCCTTTGTCCAAAAATTACCAAATTTTCACAGATCTCATATTTTCATGTGTAGATCATCTCTGTAAAATTTCGTAGCCTAACTCTAAACGTACCACAATCTGTCCAAAACACTCATAACCGAACATAAACCGAATATACCTTTTGTTTTCCGCAACTACAAGTTACAAACTCGTCCTTCCGTCTTATCTACCACTAAATACAGAACCTACAACCAACATACCACAATACCAATCAAGTTACACTCACCATCAAGCCTCTTACACTATAGTTTCGGTTATTGTTTCAAAACTAAAGTTTAAACCGTAAAAATTCGTTTTTGGCTCGTTTAACTCCTTTCTTGGACCAAGATCCCTTGTATAACCCGTATACATCACTTGATCATGCAAGAATCGGTTTCATCTC